>NW_016107418.1:4396084-4434865 GCF_001604975.1 Cebus imitator
TTTTTTGAGACGGAGTCTTGCTCTGTCACCAGGCTGGAGTGCAGTGGCACAATCTCGGCTCACTGCAACCTCCACCTCCTAGGTTCAAGCAATTCTTCCGCCTCAGCCTCCCGAGTAGTTGGGACCACAGGCGCGTGCCATCATGCCCAGCTAATTTTTTTGTATTTTTAGTAGAGACGGAGTTTCACCATGTTGGCTAGGATGGTCTCGATCTCTTGACCTCGTGATCCGCCCACCTCGGCCTCCCAAAGTGCTGAGATTACAGGCGTGAGCCACCGCGCCCAGCCTAAAAGTTTAGTTTTATAATACCTGGGGCTGGGTTACCCTGGAGGAGGCAGCCTCTGAGTGTTGGGAGTGAGGTGCACCAGTCCATGGTGCGGTAGGATTTCCCAAGTCTGGGAGGATGAAGAGCAGCAGGGCCTGCACCTACCTGCAGGAACTGCCTTGGGTGGTGGGACCTTGATGCAGTGTAATCATATAATGTTTGTCTTTTTGTGACTTGCATATTTAACTTAGCATAATGTTAAAGCATATGCAGCATAATGCTGTGGGGAGTGGCTGCAGGAGAGACTGGCCCAAAGGCTGCACGGCCCTTGACCCCGCAAGGATCCCGAGGCCATGGGCTGGAGGAATGAAACAGGGGCAGGAACTTCCCCGAAGGACAGTGGGAGCCCGAGAGCCTCTTGTTGTCCAAGGGATGGGTCACTCTCAAAGTGGGGAGATGTGATTGGTCACCACCTCAGGGGTGGTGGGACCAGGCCAGTTATGAAATGACTGAGAAGAATGAAGGAGTGTGGTATTTCCTGCCCCTCGTATGTCTCAGAACAAATTTATGCCCATGATATTACTTAATAAACACAAGACATGATTACCGGAAAGTCATCGGCCTTCCCAATTGAGACTCTGTGCTTTCGTTTATACTTTTAACTTTTTAAAAATATTGACTTGCTATATATCTGAATTATCAAGACATGGGCCTGTGCTCTCGTATGTGGCTGTAACAGTGAGTCTTGGGGAAACAGACCAATAAAATAAAAAGTCCCCAAAGTCACTGGACTCCTCTAGGAATGTGCAAGATGTTCTCTGAAGGAGGTGATGTGATTTGGCTGCATCTCCACCCAAATCTCATCTTGAATTGTAGCTCCCACAATTCCCATGTGTCATGGGAGGGACCCAGTGGGAGGTCATTGAATCATGGAGGCAGGTCTTAGCCTGCTGTTCTCATGATAGTGAGTCTTATGATAGCTGATGGTCCTGTAAAGAGGAGTTCCCCTGCACAAGTTCTCTCTTCGTTGCTGCCACGTAAGACATACCTTTCTTCCTCCTTCACATTTTGCCACGATTGTGAGGCCTCCCCAGCCACGTGGAACTTGAGTCAGTTAAACCTCTTTTCTTTTCATTTTTTTTTGAGACAGAGTCTTGCTCTGTCACCCAAGCTGGTGTGCAGTGGCATGATCTCTGCTCACTGCAAACTCTGTCTTCTGGGTTCAAGTGATTCTCCTGCCTCAGCCTCCTGAGTAGCTGGGACCACAGTGCATGCCACCACACCTGGTTAATTTTTGTATTCTTTTAAAAATAGAGATGGGGTTTCACCATGTTGGCCAGGCTGGTTTCGAACTCCTGACCTCAGGTGATCCACCCACCTTGGCCTCCCAAAGTGCTGGGATTACAGGCATGAGCCACTGCATCCAGCCACGTTAAACCTTTTTTCTTTATAAATCACCCAGTCTTGGGTATGTCTTTTTCGGCAGTGTGAAAACGGACTAGTACAGGAGGAATCTAAAAATTTTGCCCAGACAGGCACAGATAACAGGGTTGAGGTCAAAGCCCCAGCTGGCCGAAGAGATCAAATAGGCAACCGTAGCAGCTCAGCCTGCAGGTGTGTGAACTCCTGAGCAGAGGCCATAGCCATGGTTACTGAAGTGCAGAGCTAGAATTGAGTCTTTGGAACCTGAATACATGATGGATTTCTCAAAACAGAAATTAAATCAAGCAATGGGAAACATAGATAGTAAATCAACTCCATATTCCTGATTATTTTTATACCAAGTTAATTTTAAATGCTCTATTTCTATAGGAATCAGTGAGTCTTCCACTCATCTACAGCTCCAGCTTCTTATTTTTTTCTAATTCTGGGCCCTCTCACAAGCCTGATTTTTTTCTTTTTTAACACCACCAACGGAATCTGGGGAAACCACATTTACATCTCAGATGCCTCAGGCAGCCAGCTCTCCAACTGGAGCATAAGCTTATTTCTCTGAGGATGAGGACATTCATTGTGACTTAAAAAAAATCCTGTGCTTCAGTAATGCAGCCTCCCTTCTCTGAATTTCCATTCATTTGAATACTGCCTCTCTCTAACAAGACTCCCATGTTTTATCCCACACAAATCCACAGGGGCTGGTTACCTGTGAAAGTTGGGGAGAGAGGAAGGCAGACAGGAAGAGAAACAGATTAGGAGCAGCCAGGGATCGAACTCTCAAGAAGGCCACAGGTAGGCAGGGAGCAGAGGACGATGGGGCTGTTTCTTCTTCCCAGCCAATTCTTTCTGAGAAACGTGCCTCTCTGTGACAAGCAGTAGTGTTTCCTTGCAGGCCACCTTGTGTGTTTCTTTGAATCACATCTGCCGTCTCCGCAAGGTCAGGGTCCCTGCCTCACTCCCAGTTCCTTGGTGCCTGCCACAACACTGATGCTCCATATATATTTGTTTAAAGAATAGATGACCTGTAATCTCAGCCCTTTGAAAGGCTGAGGCAGGAGGACTGCTTGAGCTCAGAAGTTCGAGACCAGCCTGAGCAACATAGAGAGACCCCCGACTGTCTCTATGAATTATAAAAGAATTAGCCAGGTGTGGTGGTTGTATGCACCTGTGGTCCTAGCTACTTGGGAGGCTGAGGTAGGAGGATCACTTGAGCCTGGGAGGTCAAGGCTGCAGTGAGCATAATCATGCCACCTCACTCCAGTCTGGGTGACAGTGAAAACTTGTCTCAAAAAAAAAAAAATATCCTCTTGCACAGGGGAGTACAAACTTGTTGATGATTTTCAATTAAATCTTAAAAGCCTGTTTTGTTGATGATACTTTACTAGAAACTTTGTTATTATGTATGAGGTCTTATTCTTACCAGATTAGGCTGTTGGCCAACTGACTCTGCCTCTGCCTGTCTTGAATTGAAATTTTCCAAAAGAGAGGATCTGATCCAGTGAGTGGTGGCCCTGGGGCCTGGTGGCAGAGTCCCTGGTTCAGAGGATGGGAATCTATGCCCACCATCCCCAGCAGGGCCAGTTTGCTGACGGGGACCCAGAAAGCCTGAGACTACCCCGAACACTCAGGGGCCTTAACCAAGCAGAACCAAAGGCACACTTACGTTCTCATTATTCTGATTAGTAACTAAATCCTTAGACAGTAAAGGATATGGAGTTTCAGGGATCTTATTTGACCTGTTCAAATTGTAGATTTTATTAGGATAGTTTTCTTGCTTATTAGTAATTAAATCTCCATTAAAAAATGGGTTACATCCTGTCTGTGAATTTTAAGTGAGCTATGCTCACCAGAATGTGCTAAATTTTATCCTTTGAAGTGTTTAAAATTTAAGCAGACTGTCTCCTTGAAGATTTCCTATTTGCCTTTTTCACCTTTTTCTTTTTTTTGAGCTCCATGTTTGCACATCTTATCCTATCACAATCTGAGCTGCACTCAAGCTCAGCGATCCAAAGGATTGAAAACAATGAGAATTGTATTCACAGTGTACAAAACTTGAATATATTTTCATCAGAAATGCAAATTAAAATGTGTGTTTTCAAAAGTTATTTTTGGCTTAAAATGTACAAAATTATCTGTGAAAATTTAAATGCTATGAATTGTCCGAAGTATAAGTCAAATTGATTTAAATAAAGCTGTGATGTTTATTTACATTTTTTGAAAAAGTGATTACATCTTATTAAATATTTTTTGTTTGTTTGAGACGGAGTCTTGCTCTGTCTCACCCAGGCTGGAGTGCAGTAGCACCATCTCGGCTCACCCCAGCCTCTGCCTCTGGAGTTCAAGCAATTCTCCTGCCTCAGCCTCCTGAGTAGCTGGGATTACTGGCATGCACCACCATGCCCAGCTAATTTTTGTATTTTTAGTAGAGACTGGTTGCACCATGTTGGCCAGGCTGGTCTCGAACTCCTGACCTCAGGTGATCCGCCTGCCTTGGCCTCCCAAAGTGCCAGGATTACAGGTGTGAGCCATCACACGCAGCCTTATTAACTATTTTTATAAAATTAAAGCTATTTTACAATTCTGGCATTTGGCATCCATCTAGTAGCCAAGGGTCTAGAGTCATTGTCATTGTCTTTTACAGGTTAAGTTTCAACACACACATTTACCAGTTTTTGAGTACTAAGAGAGTCTGAGCTGAGCCTGTACCATGAACCCCAGCTAGCTAGCACATGCCCTGGAACCAGGGATTAGAGATGAGTTGGGAGGAAAGGGAAAATGAGATTAGCTATGCAAGAATCAAATGCATTTATGCCAAGAGGGAGGATTCAACAAGTTAAATAATTAGTCTGACCTCGAAGCTTCCACAGCTCATATCCTGCCTGTATCTGAAGGGGTGACTTTCTGTGGTGTCACAGATGTTTACATCAGTGGGACACAGCAGCTTTTTATCTGAGGCCACGTGGCAAGAGAGTGAAGTGTCTCCCTTGGCCCTGAATGGTGTTAGTCTTGAGAGTAGATGTTTAGGGTTAGGGCAAGCTCTGAGCCAGCGCAGAGGCAGAGATGCTGTGTTCCTTACTGAGTTTATATTGTGTCTGTTTGTGACTTGCAGGACCCACTGAAACACGGGTCCCATAGCTGGGCTCCCCTTACCCAGGCCTAAGAGCATGATTGTACTGGCCTGGCCTGTAGAAACGTAGATAAACAAGATTCTTGCTCTGAAGATCTAGACTGTGGGAGTTTCCAAGTTTGGAAAATCACATCTGCTGCACTCTCGGACTCTAAACTGGGCTGTTTGCATCTATGTAGCAGGCAAGTTGTGCTCAGGCCCTGCCCAGCCAACTCCAGTGCAGTGATACCTATCAGGGCAGAAGGGTTCTCAGCCCACCACCCTGGAGTCAGATGTTCCATAAGACATCAGAGAGGACTGCCTACAAGCACCTAGGGCTGGAAGTGGAGATCCTGTGAGGCATGGGATGTTTTCTGGAGGGACTCAAGAAACACTTTTGATCTTAGGGAAGGTGGTGGATAAAGGAAATTACATTAACGGTTTGACTTGAGCGTCTGGTGGCCAGGCAGGCTCATTCACTAAAGCTAGCCTTCAGTGGGTACCTTGTTCATTGATTTGCTTAGCTGTTTGTAGCTTTCCTCCTCCCGTCTCTCCAGACACTGCCGGACTCTGGGGGAGAGGCCGGAGTGTGGGCATCATCTGTTCACCGCAGGATCCTCTACCACCTGTGGCCATAGCCTTCCAGGGAAGGGCCTGGGCTTTGCAATCTGGATACCCACAGCCCTTCACACACCGTGATGCTGCATAATAGACGTTGCAGAACATGCAGCTGACAGCATGTGCACCTTCCCTCTGTGTCAGAAGACACTTGTGGATCCTGGGAAATCTCCTGTATCCCATCACTGACTCTTGCGGTTAATAACGGCCGTTGCTGCCATTTACCAAGAACCTCCTGTGTGAGGCTTCCTGGCATACATTGATCTCTGGTCCTCACTAAAACCTTGCGAGGAAGGTACTTTTATTCCCTGTTTAGAGAGAAGAAATGGAGGTTCAGGGAAGATGAGCTACTTGCCCTGGTGACAGCTGCCGAGTGGTGGAACCGGGATTGGAGTTGGTCCACTTGACTCCAAAGCCATGTCTACACACACAACCCTTTCGCTCCTGCCCCGCCCTTTCCAGTTCTGTCTGGTGCCAGTTAAACCATACCCTGCCTTCAGACGTTGGGCTCCACAGGAAGCTCCAGCATAGCAGAAACACTGTGTGCAAGGGCCCCGGGGCCTGCTGGGCACCCCCACTCTGCAGAACCTCCGTGGGTCCTGACTGCAGGCACCCACTCCTCGGCTCTTGCATTTGCCTCAGCCTAGGTTAGCCAGGTTCTATGGATCTTGGGAGACGGAGCTCAACACGTCCTAACTGGTCTGCAGCTGGGGCACCCGCCCTGCCCTGGACTCGGTGGCATGTGGCCCTGACCTTCCCTCCAGCTCTCCACCCTCTCCCTGCACCAGCTACTGGAAGGCAGCCTGTCCTGCTGCCCATCAGAGCACCCAAGATACGACATGCTTTCTTCTCCTCCCTTCACTTCCCAGCTCTGCTCCCCATATTTCTTATGCAAAGTTGCTCTTCCACAAGCCACATTTAGAATGAAAAGCCAAAGTGGGAAGAGAAAACCCGACATTTACATGATCTGGGCCAATTCCCCTGGGTAGCTGCAGCTTCTTGGGGTCCTAGAGTAACAAACCAGAAGAGGAAACTTTCTTGCTCAAATACATTTTACAGTTTCCCCCTAAACACCCACACACCTACTGTCTTCACATTTGGGCTGTGCTGCGGTATAAATGTGTCCCCAGAGCTTACGTGTTGGAAACTTAATCCCCTATCAGCAGCAGTGTTGACAGTTTGGACTTTTGAGAGGTGTCGAGGGCGTGAGGGCTCTGCCCCCCAAGTGGATTAACAACGTTATCTTGTAAGATATTTTGGATAGTAAGGAGTAAGTTTGTTAGGAAAGCATGTTCGGTTCTCTCCCTCATGCAATCTGTCTGTCTCTCTGTCTCTCTCTGTGTCATACTCTCTTGCCCTTCCGTCCCCCACTGTGGGATGACACAGCAAGAAACCCCTCACCAGATGCAGCCTCTCAACCTCGGACTCCCCAGCCTCCAGAGCGGTAAGAAAGCAATCTCTGTTCTTTATAAATCATCCAGCCTCATACATTCCGTTACAGCAGCATGAAATGGACTAAGACAGGCTGCTATAACAAGATACTACAGAATGGGTAGTTTGTGAACAATAGAAATGTACTTCCCACTGTTCTGGAGGTGGGAAAGTTCAAGACTAAGGTGCCAGTAATCAGGTATCTGGTGAGGGTTCGATTCCTGGTTTGCAGATGGCACCTTTGTTTCTTCTCACAGGGTCACTCTCCTGAGAGCTCCATCCTCCTGACCTCATTACCTCCAAAGGCCCCACCTCCTAATGCCATCATGAGGATTAAGGCTTCACTATATGAACTTAGGGGGGATACATACATTCAGTCCACAGCACCCACACACCACACATGTGTTTCCGAGCTAGGGGAGCTGTAGTCAGCCCTAAGCAAAGGTATCTGCAGCTTCCTGCAGCAGGCCCCACACAGAGCAGACGCACAGTCATATGAATATATGGCTGGATTCCGTAAAGGAGAGAGCTTTGAGCTTGGGTGGAGAATGAAACAGGTGACAGATGCAAAATTCTTCAGTTACGGCTCCTCTTTTTTCTGTTTGAACATTAGGTGTTATTTTGATAGAACAAGGCTTGGGCAGCATCAGGCCTCTGCAACCTTAACTTGTTAGCACTCTGAGCTAACAAACTAGCCCCTAAATACAGACAAAAGCAGATGGTGTTGCAAGCGCTTAGTACACAGAGGGAGCCTCTGCATGCCGTCTCACTCCTGCATTGTCACAGCACACTGGGGCTCAGCAGACAGGAGGCTATTTATGGATTCACAAGTTAAGAAGTATGTGTCTGTTGGAGCAGGAAGAATCCCAACTCCCTACTGACACCTTCCAAATGGCAGCAGAGTAACCCTCAAGTTGCAAGCTGTCTCTAGGCTCAGCCTCCAGTTTCCAGGACTCCTTGACGGACAGAGGACCCTGTCAGATTTATCCCTGCTGAAATGTGCCTGCCTCAGTCAGGCATACCTCTTGGTCCAGGCGAAAGCCCTTGCTCAGACCTCAGCATATTCGGCAGTGGACAAATTCATCTGCAGACTGAAAGTTGAGTTCTGTTCAAGTTCAGGACAAATCTCAAGGCAGATTTGTAAAGCTTGAATTAACATTTGAAAGCTACAAACATCCAGGACTGAAACTCTTGACCGCTGCCCCCCCCGCCCCCAACCCCAGCCGCCAGCCCAAAAAAAAGCTACTAACAAAACACTGAGTCCAAATAAACTAAGTTAAAAATGTCTGACTCTTTTCAACTCACGTGTGTGTGTGTGTGTGTCTCACACACACACACACACACACACACACAGAGAGAGAGAGAGAGAGAGAGAGAGAGAGAGAGAGAAAGAGAGAGAGAGAGAGAAAGAGAGAGAGAGAGAGAGAAAAAGAGAGAGAGAGAGAGAGAGGAGACAGAATCTCTCTATTGCCCAGGCTGGAGTGCAGTGGTATGATCATGGCTCATTGCAGCCTCTACCTTCCAGGCTCAGGGGATCCTTCCGCCTCAGGCTCTTGACTAGCTGGGACCGCAGTTGCATGCCCCTACACCTGGCTAATTTGTGTATTTTTTGTAGAGATGGGATTTCACCATGTTGCCCAGACTGGTCTTGAACCCCTGGGCTCAAGCGATCCACCAGCCTTGGCCTCCCAAAGTGCTGGAATTATACGCATGAGCTACTGTACCCAGCTGACAATATGTTTTAAAAATCATTTCTATGTCTTCTCTATTCAGCCGGCAGATCTACAGTGTTCAGTTCCAAGGGACAGAGGCATTAACATCAACAGGTGGAATCCAGCCGGTGGACTAGCGTAGGGCAGGTGTGGGGGCTATCCTGTCTTTAAGCCCAGGGGGATGAGACTGGATTGCATCTCTAAGGCCTATTTCTTGCTGCAGAAAGGGAAGTGGATGGGTGAAAAGTAGGGGAGGCAGGGAGATGAATTCCACGGCCCTTAAAGGAGCCCAGATGTCCTGATCTCAGACAGTGGTGGTGGGGTTGAGAGAAATGGATGGATCCAAAGGTGTTTGGGAAGTAGACGCATCTGCCCATCACAGCCTCCCTGGTTTCTCAGCTTTGCCCCGATTGTGGTTCTGATATTCCCCGGCACTGAGCTGCTCGCCTGGAGGGTTCTTATGCCTTTGGTTCCTTGAGTTTGCCCCCTCTTTGGCAGTTTCTTGCCCTGAGCCCCCAGCCCTGCCTCCCTAACCTGCAAAGTCACAACAGATGCATTTGCTTGTGGAAGCCCAAGACACTTTTCTAAAAAGTGCTTGCTATGCTCCAGGATTGGGCTAGGCTCTTGCATGTGTTTTCTTGCCGAATCCTCCCAATAATTGCAGAAAATCTTTATTATTCCCGTTTTACCGATGAGAAACAGGAGCCTCAACTTCCTGAATAAGGTCACATAGTTACAAAGTGATGTCAGACAGGAGACAGATGTGTCTAACTTGAAAATCCATGCTCTTCCTAACACATGGCCAGGTATTAAATTTACTTCTATTATTAAGAGACTATATGACATCATTGCCTGCCAGTGAATGATTATAAATTTGGGTAACCTTGAGCAGAGAGGCACTGTCTTGATTCTCAAGCAAGACATAAACCTTGCTACAACCTAGCATCAGCAAGCCTAATAATGAAGACATTTCTTTAAATGTAAAACAACATGCCAAGAGGACACCATGATCCATCCCCATGTCACCCCCCAAGCACCCACGATTTTTTTTTCCTATTAGTTCATTACTGCTTGTTTTGAAACCAACAGAAAGCTGACACAGCATACATTTTGTTCTGCAATTTTAACATGTGGTTGATTGTTTCACTGCATTTTAACTTTCTGTCTAGCTCAAGAAAAACGTGGTTAAAAAAATACTGGAACAGTTTTTGAACACTATAAAAATTTTGCCGTTTAATCATAAAACTGTGAGCTTCTTGGGGGCAGCAATGGGCGTTTTTATTCACCATTGTGTACCCAGCTCGTGACACGTGGCTCGGCTCTGGAACTCGTGTCAGATGACACGGAACCGAAGGAACGCTTCACGATCAGCCAGCGCACCCCAGGCCAACAGCAAGACTGAAATTGATCCTTCACTGCCTTTAAAAGATCTCACTGAGCCCTGTAGCCAGCGTCATGGAGAAGTAGCCCCAAGACCCCCGGAAGGGTTAGTTCACCTTTCTCCTGAACCGTTTACCCATATCCCTCGCTGACCCCCGATTTGCTATTGAGTCTCCCTCCTTTTGATTCCCAATTAGCCTCCCCAGAAATGGACTTTGTTAAGGGTTGAATTTCACCCCCTACAACTTCGTATGATGAAGTCCTAACCCCAGTGCCTCCGCATGGGACCTTATTTGAAATTAGGATCACTAGATGTAATTAGTCAAGATTATGTCACTGGAGCAGGGTGGGCCCTAATCCAGAATGACTGTGTTCCTGTCAAAAGAACACCAGGTGAAGAGCAGACACACAGACAGAATGCTGCATGAGGACTGGGGTTCTGCTGCCACACAGCAAGGCATTACTAAAGGCCAGGAGAAAAGCCTGGAACAGGTGCTTTGCCAGTGCCTTCAGAGGTTGAATAACCCTGCGGACACCTTGCTCTTGGGCTTGGCTGCCAGAACAGTGAGACAGGACATTTCTGTTGTTTTAGCTGCTCTCTCTGTGATATGTCGTTGCAGCAGCCCCAGCCAACTAGCACAGCCTGCTAACTGGGTCTTGCACTTCGTTACCATCTTGCTGGCGACCCTGGCTTTTCTCCCAGGCCCTCTGCCTCTGGCTACTCCGAGTGATCGGTTCACCTGGCCAGGCTGCCCCACCTGGATGGTGTCCTGTCCCAGCAGCACTGACAGAACTATAAGAGAGCTGTTGTCCAGTTGTTACTTCCGTGTTTTATACCCAGGTGACCATTCCCCTCAGAGGTAACCTAAGGTGAGCAGGGAGTTGGGGTGTGGCTCCTCCGTGAGCACCTAGGGACCCCTCTCCTGTGCTCCACCACTTGGAGCCCACTGGCTTTAATAATGGGGGATCGAGGGGCTGAAGAATTCAGAGAAAAATGATCAGACCTCAGTAGAAGCCCACAGCTTGTGGCTGTGTTTATGGCATCCACCTGGCATCCATACCTTCCCTTCCTTTTCTGACCCAGATCAGACTGCACAGCCCTGGACAGGCAGGAGTTGAGAGGAGATGCAGGAAGACCCTTTCTTCTGGGACACTTTGCTGCCTGACAGGTTCACCAGGATTGGTGTGCTCCTCCCTGGCCCTGTGATGACAAATTCTGCAGCCAAGGAAGGTAGATATGTTACAAACGTTCAGAAGATGGAACGTCTCATTCTCTTCCAGCTCTGTGCTACTGTTGTTATAGTTGTTTCATTAACGACCACCTTTGTGAATCGGTGCCCCTGCGGTCCTGCAGTGTCCTCTCTGAGAAAACCTCAAGACCTTTCTCCTAGTGGGAATGCTAGACACCAACCATGTTCCGCACTCAGGAATTCTTGATGAACGACCAAAGGCCATGACCTTGTCGTCATCTTCTGATGGGCATTATTAGGAGGCTAAGAAAGAGAAGTAGCGGGTAAAGATGTACCTGTCTTGTTAGCAGATTGTTTTTTGAAAATGAAGAATTATTAGTTAAATAAGAAAGCTCCAGAACCAGACTCAATGCTGATTTTCATTCTGTGAGTACTCCTGACGCCCTCATCTAGACGGTTCCACTTGGATGGTGCTGAAGGTACCTGTGTGCTCTGCCAAACAAGTGGACAGAGGAAAGGGTGCACCTTACCCTTCGTTAGGACACCTCTACATCATCTCCAGGAAGAGAACACAAAACCCCAGGAGGCAGCCAAAGCAACTTGGAGAATACAAGGATAAGGATGTAAGTAAAGATTGAAATTCACCTGGGAAGTGTGCAGCTGTGCTGAAATCAGTTACGGCAAATGAAAGCAGCACAAGCAGCTGGGTGTCCGGGGGCCTGAGCACCAACCACCCAGCATATGCCCAGAGTTCTTGGACACAAAGGGTCTCTGCCCTCGGGAAGCTTCGAATGGGGCTGAGAAGATGGGTGTGCACATAGAGAGCAACTAGAGGACAGGAGAAGACCAAGCAACGGGAGAGCGAGAATCCCAGCTGGATCTTCTGTTTGGGTTGGAGTTTTAGGGGGCAGTGGGACAGGGAGAAAAGAAACTCCCATGGGAGTAGGGCCGTGGACTCATGAGCCGGAGGGGCAGAAAGAAGAAGCCTGCAGGGCGCCTGGGTGTAGAGGTGAAAAGGCGTTCACTTTGGCATTGACTAGATTCTCATGACACCGGGCAGGTGACTTCACCTCACTATGCCCCACAGTTTTCTGCTGTAAAAAGCAGATAATATGTACCTTTGGAAGCTTGATCTAATAACTAAAACAACATCACATATGAACAGGGTGCAGAACATAATAGGCCCTCAATCAAGAATAGCTACTTATTTTTAGTAGGGACAGGGTTTCACCATGTTGGCCAGGCTGGTCTTGAACTCCTGACCTTGTGATCCACCAGCCTCAGCCTCCCAAAGTGCTGGGATTACAGGCATGAGCCACTACACCCGGCCTACTAAAAATATAAAAATTCGCTGGGTGTGGTGGTGTGCGCCTGTAATCCCAGCTACTCAGGAGGCTGAGGCGTGAGAACCACTTGAACCTAGGAGGCAGAGGTTGCAGTTAGTTAAAATTGTGCCATTGCACTCCAGCCAGGGTGACAAGAGTGAAACTCCATTTCAAAAAAAAAAAAAAAGAATAGCCACTTATAAGAGAAGCTTAAACTCTGCTTATCTGACAAAAACAATATGGGGGTGTCTGTGTCTAAATGCCCCACCCCACCTCAACTCACCCACCACCTGTGCTTTCTAGAAGTGTGGCTTCAAGGAAATTCGCCAGACAGAGACCAGAGCATCCTCACCACAAGGATTAGATCTCAGGTAACACAGAGCAGGGCTGTCTGGGGCCCATTGCCAGCGTCACACACTACAGAATAAAAATTATTGCAGAGAGAGAGAGAGAGAGAGAGAGAGAGAGAGAGAGAGAGAGATGAATGGTCAAATCTCCTACCTGCTTATTATGTAAAGTGAAATTTAGAGACAAAAGAGTTTGTAATCAAATGAAGCAGAGAAACTGACACAGAAAATTGATTATGTCGTGAAATGTTTAACCTTACTGACACAGGGCTGGTCCCCTGCAGAGTGCTATAAATCAATAGGAACGTGTCCCGGCTGAGCCGGTGTCGGCAACCTGGATTTGCCCAAGCAGGAGGCAGAGCTGGCTCTTGTGCAAGAAGAAACCTGCTCCTATTGGAGGAGACGGAAGAATATAGTTCTTTTTCTCAACAGAACTTAGACAGAAATGCCAAATCCTGCACATGTTCTATAAGAAAGAAAATCCACAATTTCAAGTACCTTCTTAATTCTACTTTAAAAAATATATCCTGTATTTATGAATATAATACAATAAGCAAAAATTCTACAATTCCTTTGGAAACAAAACAAAACATTTATTAGCCATTACTCTTCCTGACCTGAAATTGGTGACAGCTCTTTGTTGGAAAGTGACATTTCATAAGATGCTGAGTGTGAAAGCATAACAGATGGTAAACACGTTTTCTCCCAGTCCCAAGACATGACTATTATAAAAGGATTTGTGGAGTTTAATACTGTATTTAAAGCCAATTTTGAAAATTGACTAAGTTGGTTCTGTTTCTTCTACTATTAGTTAGGCTTTTTTCCTCTGGAAAATATACTTTTTTGTGGGCTTATTTCTAATTTTGACATTTGTCAAGCTTGCAAATACAGATAAGAAAATAGATAGGTAGCATTTCTAAATGAAGAAATACAATACCGTTAGAAATAAAATCTAAACTGGACCAGATGTGGTGGCTAACGCCTGTAATCCCAGTACTTTGGGATACAGCGGCAGAGGCAGAAGGATTACTTGAGGTAAGGAGTTCAAGACCAGCTTAGGCAACATAGAAAGACTCCCATCTCTACAAAAAAAATTTTTAAAATAATTAGCCAGGCATGGTGGTGTGAACCTGTAATCCCAGCTACTCAGGAGGCTGAGGCGGCAGGACTGTCTGAGCACAGGAGTTCAAGGCTGTAGTGAGCCATGATCATGCTACTGCAATCTAGCCTGGACAACAGAGTGAGACTCTCTCTAATAAATAAGTAAATAAATAAAATAAACAAAAACAAAAAACTGACAGTTTCCATAGACAATGAGCACTATGGGCCATTAGCAGGTCTCAGGAATGGGTCCATTTGGCCCCATCATCAAACTTTGGGCCTGTGGCTGAGTCACTCAACTTTACAGGTAAAGCTTCACCTGTAAATGGAAATAAAAATAGTAACATTTGCTTAGTATAACGTGTGATCTACAACATATTATAAACTCCCTGCATATGCATGTGTGGTTAGATGTTGTTTAAGAAGACAACTCACCAAGGCCTCACTGACTACGGGGCAAGATTGGTTTCAGCTTCAGATCAGAAGCTGGGTTTTGTTCAGTCTCTTAAGGACACCTCCCACCAACCATGCTGAGAAGATGGAAAGGAGCTCCCTGGAGAAATTGCCTCCGTGGGGCCCAAGCACCTGACACCCCATTTTATGTTTTTTACTTCGTGGTATGTCAGCCAATCAGGGTTTAATTGCAGAAGACAGATACCACCCTAGCTATTTCCAGCATATAAGGATTTACATTCTTACGAAACCTTTGGAAGATCAGAGTCACCGCAGTTCCTCACCACAAGTTCATGGTTTCTGCTCTTAGAAGATCAATAAGAAGCACTCAGAATGTCTTTCTTTCTTTGGTACATGCTCATGTTTGCTGAGACTTGGCTGTACATCTCAGGCCACCCCTTCACAGTCGCCCGAATGGTCCCCCCGTGAACAATCCTTGTTTTGGGACCCAAGTCCATTCGGAGATGAAGTCGCCGGCATCAGGCAACAGGACTGGGGTGATCTCTCCGCATTATTTTCACTGTATTTGGTCAGTGTGAGGGTGGGCAAAACCCTTTCTTCATCTTGTCTTTATCTGTTGGAGGCTTGCAATGTTCATCCGCTTGCAATCAAAGAGAAACAAAGTCAATTTTTTAGAGTGAAGGCAGCCTGCACTTAGCAGTCCCTAGAACACCATACAGCAACCAAAATGACAAATTCGTGATTTACTGTGGGAAGTGTGTCTGCCAAATGGACTGGAGCCTGCAGCCTGGGAGGGGGGACCACGGCATCCTTTACGTCAGAGAGTCAGGTGCCTCCCCTCAGGGCAGCACAGGAGACACAGCCTCATTCTTGCCTTCCCACTCCCCCCATTGAAGGGTCCCATCAACCATCTGCTCCTAGTCTTTCTTCAGCTATGGCATCATGCCATCCATTAGAATTTGGCTGTCTTCCTTCACTCCCTTGATTACATTTAAGATAATCATTCTTTTTTGAAACACCTCCCAACCCATCCGCTGCCAAAACCATTGCTTGGGATGTGACAGTTCTATAGAAGTCTGGTTCTGTCCCTTAGATATAGATTATTCCTAACTTTGCTCCCAAAGGGAAACCCCATTTGATGTTGGGAGGACGTATTTTCCGTCCTTCCACCGTGCTGCAGACATTCACTGAGAACTGCTTCCAGCTTTCCCAGCCTTCTGCTGTCGATACATCAGAAGGGTAAAGGGCTCAAAGCACACACTTCTTCCCAGGCAGTCAGAGGCTGCCCTTATGGGCAAAGGTGAAAATGAAGAGTAGACGATCATGGTAGGAAGAAAGAATACACTCTCTCCAGATGGGGGAAGGATTCCTGGGGTCTTGGACCAGGGAGAGGAAGGGAGGACACCTCTCTCTGGATACCGAGGAGGTTTGCGTTGACATAGGAAAGTTGGTTCAAAGACAAGCGGGAGTTGGGATGGAACTAAAGCTGCATTTGGCTTTCCTCTTCATTCATGTCTTCCTGTCTTCTTTGCTTACCTTCTTTATTCCAAGTATTCATTGTTTTGCTTTAGATCCTGAAACAGAGCTTATTTTTGTCTTTGACTTCAGATATTTATTATCCTAATATTCTACTTGAATGTAGGATATCGGGGTAATAAATCTTAAATGGTCACTTGTTTTTAAATGGTCAAACAATTCAGAAATTTACTTTCTATTCCACTTATCTATAGAATATTGGGGTAATGAATGTCTCAACGGTTTTTACTCTGATTCCATTAAAAAAAGTTTAAATGTACTTCATGTGTGTTTCAACTTTTCAAATTCTCAAAATTATTTAGTGAGAGTGTAAGACAAGGTGTGAAAAACAGCAACAACAGCAACAAAGTTACAGATGGTTATGTCAGAAGTATCTAAAGGAGTCAGAGAGTCATGGGAGTTTGACCCCAGCTATACCCAAAACGTAGGTTAGTTGTTTGCCACCTGCAGGGCCCAACTTTCAAGAGCAAGGTCTGGTATAAAGAAAGTTATTTATTCCGAGGCTAGCTTAGGAGAAGAAATATAGGCATCCTGCCTTCAGTGTTCTGCTTCACTTTCGGAGCTGAAAGCAGGTACTTTTAAAAGGCAGGAAGGGAAGCAATCAAGTGGGGGGTCTTTGTGTTCGCTCTGGTGCCTTATCTACTGGGCAGCTGAGCTGGTGACTGCTGGCACCTTTGCGGGCACAGGACTAGGCCCAAAACTCCCCAAGTGGGAGGGAGAGTTCCAAGGAAACCTCCTGGTGGGTGAGAATTCTGTATTGGGCATGCTTCGGTCTGCAAATCGACTGCTAACTCTCCAGGATTGTTCTGTCTTGGTGCCTGTAGTCGGGTGAACTCGCCCTGTAGGGAGTGTCTGGTGATGGGGAGATTAAAGGTTATATTTGCATTTCTTTTTTTTTTTTCCATTTATTTATTTTATTGCATTTTAGGTTTTGGATTTCTAAAGGACTAAGTAGAAAGTGGGGAACTGTGGAAAAGAAGAAAAGAGAAGAGAAAATTTAAAAATAATGGTAACTCATTCTCTTCTTCTTAGAAAAAATGGGGTACTCACTTGCACAGCCACATACACACCCAGTGAAATCTGACCGGTTCGGCTGGGCCAGATGTCATAAGAGCAGCCACAGCCACATTTGACTTCAGCTGTGAGGCTTGACCATCAGCCTCCTTGGGAGGCGACTACATGAAACTAAATTCATCAACTAAAGACGGCCATTATCAATCATGAACTGTGCTAAAACCATCCAGTGTATAAACTCACTGCAACCCCCTTACCAACTTTTACAGGACTCTTAATTATTTTTTAGATCTGTGTCTCCCAAAATGCAATTTCTAAGACGCTGATTAAAATGCCTTTTCTGTTATTTGCTGCTCTGCGGAGTTTTATTTCTTATCAGTTGACAAACGTATAAATGGCAAATAGCTAAATACTTCTTTGAGGGCTTTTTACACATATACCCTCTGCTGCAGTATGGCATTGGGAAAGAAGCTGCAGTGATTTCTACTAGGGGTGCTAGTAGGCTATATTATTTTATATCATTAGATCACATCATGCATCACATGTATGCTTTAATTAATTCATGCATTTATCCATTTGCTCTACAGAAATGTATATTAAGCATCTATTCTGTGCTAGCAACATGCTAGATGTGAGGGCTACAGAAAAGAACATAGCATCTGTGACGTGATTTATTTTGTATATTTGTATATTTATATATTTGTATTCCATATATTTATATTTTATGTGTGTGTGTGTGTGTGCATGTGTGTATATATATATGGTCTTTATCTCTACTTAGTTCCTAGAAGCCTTGGAATCTCCAAAAGAATACGTATCTGTATCCTAATGATTGACCTTTGGCTGGGGGCTCCTGGATGTCCTCAGGGTGGGGTTGGTTGCCAGGGGAACCAAGCATGTTATTAGAGGGTTGGGACTTTCAGTCTTACCCCCAACCTCTGGGAGGAAAGAGAGATTGAAGGTTGAGTTGCTCACCAATGGGCAATGATGTAATCAATCATGCCTACATAATGAAGCCTCCGTAAAAACGCAGGAGAGGGTTCCAGGAGCTTCCGAATATCTGAAGGTGGAGGTGATGCACCCAGAGAGGAAAAGAAAATCTCTGTGCCTTTCCTGCTTGTCTTGCGCCATGTATCTCTTTTCATCTGGTTCATCTGTATCCTTTGTAATATATTTTGTAATAAACCAGTATATGTAGGTAAAGTATTTCCCTGAGTTCTGTGAACTGCTCTAGCAAATTAATCGAACCTAAGGAGGGGGTGGTGCACACTGCAATGTCTAGTCAGTGCTTCAAAAGCACAGAGCACAACCTGGGGCTTGCAAGTGACATCTGAAGTGGGGAGTCTTGTGGGACTGAGCCCTCAACCTGTGGAATCCGACGCTGTGTCCAGGTAGACAGTGTCAGAATTAAATTGATTAGAGGACGCCCAGCTGCTGTGCTCTGAAAAATCGACTGCGCAGTGCATGGGGAAATGCTCTGCACACCTGGCGTCAGGAGTGTAGAGCTGAGAGTAGGAAGAACACTTTGTTTTTTTTCCTATATCTCTTACAACATTTTTCATGTTTTAAAGAATCCACCATTTTGATTAATGTTTCTCGGAATGTAGTCCCTGGATGCATCGGCATCCCTTGAAAACTTGTTAGAAATGCAAACTCTTGGTCCTTACTTCAGACCTACTGAACCGGAAACTCTGCAAGTGGAGAGGAGATGGGAGGAATTTGTGTTTTAACAAACACTCCAGGTGATTCTAGTGCATGCTGGAGTTTTAGAACTACTGTTCAAGGGGAAAGTAAAAAGGGAAAACACAATTCTCTATGATAAATGCCAAAGTGAAGCTGTACTCCAGGTGCTACGGAGACCAAGTAGAAATCACCAGGGAAGGCAGGGAATGCATCACAGAAGAGACAGTGTATTAACTGATTTGGGAGATGACTGGGACTTTTCCAGGGAAACAAGACAGGGAAGGGTATTGTAGGCAGGAAAGGCAAGAATGTGTGCAACAGCTGGGCACAGTGGCTCACGCCTGTAATCCCAGCGGTTTGGGAGGCTGAGGTGGGCAGATCACCTGTGATCAGGAGTTCGAGACCAGCCTGGCCAACACGGTGAAACCTCATCTCTACTAAAAATACAAAAATAAGCCGGATGTGGTGGCACATGCCTGTAGTCCCAGCTACTCAGGAGGCTGAGGAAGGAGAATTGCTTGAACCTGGACAGTGGAGGTTGCAGTGAGCCAAGATTATGCCACTGCGTGATCTGGGTGACAGAGCAAGACTTCGTCTCAAAAAAAAAAGAAAAAAGAATATGTGAAAGAGGAGCACGTGGATTTGGGTAGCTGTTGGTAGTTCATGTAGTGAGGGTTTTAAAAACAGGATACTCAAAATGGAATTGGGTTGACTGAGATTGAGTTCTCAGTTGAAGGGCAAAGTGGAGTCCATAACTTAAAACTGCCTCACTGATTTGACCTGAATTTCTCTTCTTCTCTGTTTCCTTGGTAGTGCCTTTTGAAGGTTGATATTACTGTTGTCAACAAAAAGAGTCAAACTCTGAAAAATATTTGAAGACATGTACTCTGAGCCAAATATGAGTGACACTGGCCTGCGACTCAGCCCTAGGGAGACCCTGGGAACATGTTCCCGAGTGGCTGGGGCATAGCTTCTTTTTATTCATTTTAGGGAAACATGAGAAGTTAACCAAATCTATTTAAGATACACATTGGTTCAGTTCAGACAGGTGGGACAACCCAAGGGGCAGGGTGGCCAGGCTTCCAGGCTACAGGTAGATTTTAAAATTTTCTGACTGATTGGCAGTTGGTTCGAAGAGTTATTGTCTGTTGAACGGAATGTCTGGATAACAATAAGAGGTTGTAGAAACCAAAGTTTTATCATGCAGATGAAGCCTCCAGAGAGAATAGATTGTAAATATTTCATATCAGACTTAAGTGTTGATGTTAATGCTGGTTGGCTTTTCCTGAATTTCAAAAGGGAGGAGGGCATGATGAGGCATGTCCAGCACCACCCTTCCTGCTCAGACCAGTCTTTCAGGTTAAATTTGGAGGGTACTGGCCTAGAAGAGGAAGTCCATTCAGATGGCCGTGGCGGGGTGGGGGAACTTCACATTTTATTTTTGTTCTTGCATTCTCTAACAGCATACATATCTTTATCTAAGGTTGGTGGTGCCAGTGATATCCTACATTCCCTTTTCTCTTAGAAGGCCTTGATATGCACCTTAGGAATGCACCTTGTAGGAGCATGTCATGACTAGGCTCTGTTAGGTAGACGGATCCTTTCTACTTTCCCCATATTTGTAATAGTTGTGTTTGCTTCATATGATGATGGGTATTAATTAATATTTAATATTAATTTAATATTTTTTAAATTTAAATTTTTAATATTAATTAATATTAAATACCCAACATATATGATGTTGGGTATTAATTAATGACCCTGAGGATGTCTGTATCCTAATCAATTCATCTCGGTTTATCAGCTAGAACTCTTTGTTGTTTTGTTTTTGTTTTTGGAGACGGAGTCTTGCTCTGTTGCCCAGGCTAGAGTGCAGTGGTATGATCTTGGCTCACTGCAATCTCTGCCTCCCAGGTTCAAGACATTCTCCTGCCTCAGCCTCCCAAGTAGCTGGGACTACAGGCGCACGTCACCACATCCAGTTAATTTTTGCATTTTTAGTAGAGAAGGGGTATCACCATGTTGGCCAGGATGGTCTCCACCTCCTGACTTCATGATCCTCCTGCCTCAGCCTCCCAAAGGGCTGGGATTACAGGCATGAGCCACCGCGCCTGGCTGAACTCTGTTTTGTTTCAGTGTTTGCTGTATGGTTTGCAATAAACACCTTCCATTTATCACAGTCTACTTTCAAATAATGTTATATCATCTTTTGTATAGTTGAAGAATCTTACCACCATTTCCCTCTCCTGGCCTTTGTGCTATGATTGACATACACTTTAATTCTATGTATGTTACATATCCCCGAATACCTTATTATTACTTTGCTTGAAACAGTCGACTACTTTTCAATTAATTAAAAAGATATTTGAAAAGTGAGGGGAAATGTATTTTCCGCATACCCACACATTTACCATTTCCACTGCTCGACATTCTTTGGTGCAATATCCAATTCCCATCCAGTGGTATTTACCTTCTACCTGAAAAAAACAAAAACAAAAAACCTCCAAAAAATTCCTTTGACATTCCTTATAATGCTAGTTTTCTGGTAATGAATTTTCTCAACTTCTAATTGCCTGAAAAAGTCTTCATTTTGCCTTCGTGTGTTGAAGATTTCTTTTGACTATTGATTTTATACTGAGTTTTCTCTTTTAGTATTTAATAATGTGATGGCATGGTCTTCTGATCTGCAGAGTTTCTTATGAGAAATTTGCAGTCCTCATTTCCCTTTGTGTTAATATGTCTTTTTTTTTCCTGCTGCTTTTAAGACTTTCACTCTATCATTTGTTTTGAGCAATTTGATTATGATGTGCCTTGGTGTAATTTGTAAAATATTTTTGTGGGGTGTGTTGAGATTTTTGTATCTATGAGTTTATAGTTTTCATCAAATTTGGACATTTTTTGGCCATGTCTTCAAATCTCCCTTGCTCTGCTTTTTCCCCTCACAAAACTCTAATTATACATCTGTTAGATTGCTTGTTTGATACTAGCTCACAGATCACTGGTGCTTTCTTCAGTTTCTTACAATCTTTTCAATTTCTCTTTCCTTTTAAATGTTTCTATTGTTGTATCTTAAAGTTAGTTCATTGGTCTTTTCGTTTGCAATGTTTAATCTACTTTTATTCTCATCAAGTGAATTTTTCATTTAAGATATAGTATTTTTTACCCCTCAGAATTTTATGTTCCATGTCACTCATCATGTTTATACTTTTCTTTATCTTCTTGAAGATGAGGAGTATGTTTATAATATCTGCTTTAACATCCTTGTGTGCTACTTCTACCATCTGTAAAAATCTATTTAGGCTGGGTGTGGTGACTCATGCCTGTAATGCCAGCACTTTGGAAAGTTGAGGTAGGCAAATCACCTGAGGTCAGAAGTTTGAAACCAGCCTGACAAACACGGAGAAACCACGTCTCTACTGAAAATACCAAATTAGCCTGGCGTGGTGGCATGTGCCTGTAACCCCAGCTACTCTGGAGGCTGAGGCAGGAGAGTCACTCTGCCCAGGGGGAAGAGGGTGCAGTGAGCCAAGATCATGCAATTGCACTCCAGCCTGGGCAACAAGAGTGAAACTCCATCTCAAAAAAAATAGTCTATTTATATTATTAATTTCTTTTTCCCTAGTGATAGGTCATAGTGCCTGCTTCTTTACATTCCTGATAATTTTTAACTGGATGCTGAACAGTGTAAATTTTATGATTTTGGTTGCTGGATTCTATTGTATTCCTTTGTATATTGTTAGGTTTTGTTCTGAACAGCAATTTAATGCTTCCAAGGCTTGCTTTTATTTGGGGCAGATCTAGGGCTAATGTGGTCCCATTGCTGAGGCAACCACCCCTGAAGTCTCTACTCAATACCACATGTGTTATGAGGTCTTTCCACTCTAGTGGGTGGCAGCATAAATCATTCCCAGCACTGTGTGATCTCCAGGGACTGTTCTGTCTGCTCCTTTCTGGTTGCCCTTTTCCTGGCCTCAGGGAGTCTCCTTGCACACACACAGATTTGTTCTCATCCACAATCTCAAAGGTACCCCTCTGCAGATCTCTGGAGCTCTTTCTTTCTCTCTGTGAAGCTCCCTCCTCCCCAATATTTTGCCCTGGAGATTCCAGCCACTCTGACATCCCTGAATTCTGAATTCTTTCTTCTCAACTCAGCCAAACTATCAGCCCTATCTCGACTCCCTGTCATTTGAGCTTCAGCTTGGAAACTCTCTCCAGGCAGTAAACTGAGGCAATTGTAGTGCTTGCCTCATTTACTTCCCTCCTGTTGTCCAATGAATGAATGAAAGATCTTTTGTCATACATATTGCCCAGTTTCCTAGTTGTTTAAGGCTAGAGCTTATAACTCCGTCGTGGTCAGAGGATGTGGAAGTTTCCATACCCTTATTCAGACAAGACTTCCAAGGACCACAGATCAAGGGGTTGAGGGGAGAAGAATGAGACAGCCACAATAAGAGCCGAGGAACATGTAAGGCCGGTTACCTCGCCAGAAGCTTGGACAAGCCCATCCCTCTCCACGCCAGAAAATTACATCACCACTCAGCATCTAGCTTTGCCATGCCCACCTCTGCACTCAACACTAAACTCTGCACTCGGCACCTAGCCAGCCGTTGGAAAATCCCGCCAAAATTTAAAAGAAGCCCCACCAAAACCTGCCCAATAGCACATTGCCCCGTCCAGCCCGCTCGCCAGAAATCCCACCTACCTACCTATAGCAGCTTGCCACGTCCGCGTCCTGTTTCTCCACAGCCATTCAGAGCGCCTTCCCTCCCTATATAAACCCACGCCTAAAAGGAGTCAGGCGCGACTTCTCTGGCCCCCTTTCTCTGGACCATAGAACCTCGCCTGGGAGCCGAATAAAGTGACGTCTATTTGTTCCTATGCAGGCCTCAGTTTCATCATTTTAAACTCAGCAATAAACCTTACAGAGAATAACCTTTACAGAACAAACACCGCCGTGTAATGAATGCCTGCACTTTCCGGTGGAGGGTCCTCTAGGTTTATTATCAGGCCTAGGCTGCTGTGGTAATAGAAAGGGGCTGCCAACAAGGACATTGTGGACGATTTGAACTGTGCATTGTGTTTGGTGCCTTCTGCACTCATCAGTGTTTAGCACTATGAGCCGGGCTGGAAATATCACATCACATTGCGTTTTCCCACAGGTAGCAGAAGGCCCACACAGTCACTTGGGATTCTGCCAGATAATTGGGTGTCTGTCTCTAGGAGGTTTTTCTTGTGATCTTGAAAAAGCCACAGCTCCTGGTGTGCTCATCATTTTCAGTGTAGGTCGGGTATCAAGTGCATGGGAGTGACTCTTGTACAGAATGATGAAAAAGAAGGCGAGGCTTGATCACGAATGTCCTGAATATCCAGCCAGAGAATTCTGACTTCTACCACATGGGTCTTGGGAGCCACCAGAGGGGGATGAGTTGAGAAATACAAGAGCTGCTTGTTCATTTCACAAACATGCCTTCAGAATCTACTGGTTCAGGAGATGCAGAAAAAGGTATCAAATTATCATACTCTTCTATAAAATCAAATATTCAATGGCTTCATTAATTGAAACTTTGAATAAATTCTTTTATACATACTTGATAAATGAGCTGAGAACAAAGTATAAAGAGATGACTTTAAGACTATACTGCCCTTAAAAGGAGTAAGTTTGGTCCTCAACCAAAAGCTGAGTAGAAGGCTTTGGATTGGGAAATCTGTTAGCAGGATTAAATGCATAAAAATAAGCCAGAAAACATTATCTGGGTGATTGATAGGGTAGAAATACCCCCAGAGCTATCTTCCAGGGTGGGCTAGCCAGGCAGCCAGACTCAACGGGGCTGCACTGAATGTAACGAGACACACAATTTTTTATTTTCGACTACCTCTCAAGTTAAGCATGTATTAGATGTGGTTAATAGGAGCATTTTGATAAGTCAATTTGGGGGACTACAGCCCCCCGAAAATTATGCTCTGATGTCCTCAGATGTTTGAGAAGGTTCTTTCTAAGGTGGAGGTCTGGCTGCTGGCAAAGGCCGTGTTCACCCAGTGACTTAGGCAAGTGTGGGGCCAGTTCTCAGCCAGGAGATCCTGCCTCACCAGGGGGCTTTAGAAGCATGAGACTAAGGGAGCTACTGGCATGTGGTGGGCAGTGGGCAGGGATGCTGGATGCATGCAAAGTGCAGGAAAGTCAGCATGATGAAGATTTGTCCCATCCAACACCAACAGCTTGGTCTCTCCCAGGTAGACATTGAACATGTGCTTGAAGAATACTGGCTGGAAGGGATGATAAATGACCCTGCCCAAGTATGCTAAATTATTGCCTTACGCAGGCCCTCTGCATGTCTTATTCTTACCCTAATTATTGTGGTAGGGGTTACCAAGGGAGATTTCATAGGCTCCTTGCAGCTTCATGTTGTAGGGTTTCTGCTCCTGCTTGGAGCCAGGGGAGAAAAGAACGTTCCTTCAGCCTGTGGATTTAGACCCAACTCTGGGGTATAATAGAATAAATATCATACCTTGACTTCTCTCCCCACCCTCCACCCATCATTTTTCTCCTCTCACAGGGAAGGTCCCTGCAGCTGAGATCCCCTGATATCAAACATGTGGCAAAAGCCAACAAACGCCCCCACAAAGTCACAGAAAACCATTTCCCACCACAGCCCAAACTGCCGCTCCCTACTCTGGCTCTTGCCCATGCCCACTGGGTCAGCCCTGTGCAGCCCGCTGAGTGTACTACTGTAAGCCCACGCCCTCTGGCATTGCCGATGCTGCTCAGGGAATCTACTGGAGTCCTCAGGGCATCAAATCAGACTGGGATCTTTGGCAATTCATGGAGACTCCCTCTCGCTGTACGGTACCCGCAGTTCACCATGATTTGGGGGAGAGCTGTTTTCCTTGGTTTTGCTCACATCTCTCCCAGAGCTCAGAGTGGAACACGCTCATGGAGCCAGGCAGGAGGTTACCTGAGGCTTGGGGCCCTGCTGTGCCTCCAGCTGCCACGAGCTGTCACAGTCCTTGAGCTCAGGGTCCTTCCCTTGGGCTCGGTCCCAGGAGACCCCTTGTTCTGTCACATAAATAGGTACCTGGCTGCATGCTCTATAAATAGCCACACAGGCCCAGACTCGCCAGAAACTCCTGACAAACACAGGCTGCTGTCAGCCAGACCCCTGCACCCGCAGCCTGAGGAGGGGTTAGATGGCATTTAATAGCCTTCTTCCCTGGACCTCAATTGGTCTCTGGTTTGTTCTTAAAAAATGAGACTTTTAGGGAGAAACAATACCGCACAGACCCCCACGTGCACTGGAGCGGTCATATGTTAGTTTATCTTGGTCTGAGGGAGTTGTCGAAATGCATGTTGAATGAGCTCTCAAGCACCTGTAAGAAGATCATATATAGGACAGCGAGGGAGAGATTTAGGGTCCAGTTGAATGGAAATACTTCTGGCTATGAAAGTCTTGTGATTTTCTTCAGGGGTGGAGAACAGCTATAATGTGCACTATTAACTTGTACTAAATTCTGTATATAATAATGTTAATAATTTGTGCCTCTATTTTGTGTATCAGTTGGGAAAAGCTGCTAGTGAAACTCACTTGGCCAGAACCTGCACTCAAACATTTCTGCAGGGCCTCCCCATCTCCAGCCCACTCAGTAGCTGTGCCTAGAAGGCCTTGTGCCTTCCTTTGCTGACCTAGATGGCGGAAGGACTCCTTGAGACTGGCTGAGTCAGTCTTTGGAACATGTGTGTCATATCCATATCCAGACTGAAGGCAAGTTAGGTAACTTCTGTCTGTCTCAGTGATGAATTAAAATAGTACCTAACTTGTAAATTGTGAGGGTTATGGGAGTTTTTACATAGATGGCACTTGCAGAGCATGTAAATGTTCAGTACATTTCCAGTTCCTTCTCTCTGATACTCAGTCCTCTCTGTGGATAAATAGATTGTCATGGTCTAGTCCGAACTGCTTATTTTGTGTATCTAGGTGTTCTTGTGCCAAGATATCTGCCCTAGATATCTGCTTCTAGATTCTGTGCTCTGATGATTAGCCTTGGCCATTGCTCATATTCCTGCTTACCATAAAATCTGGAAGCGCTGAGCCTATCCTGACTGATTTCTAGGGAAGGCTTTGCTTTGCCTGAAGGTGAGCTTCCAAAGGCTAGAGGTGCCCCAGACTGCCATGCCTCAGTGTCTCGCATCTGTGTGCCCTGCGTCTGGGCCCATGCTCCCTCTGCCATGATCAGCAGTTTCTGCTCTAAGGACTGCTGCCTGCCTTCTGGATTGGTGCTTCCTGTTACAGGACAGATGGGCTAGGGGGTGGAGGATAAGACCTATTGTTTCCCTGTTTGAAACTGGAACTGAAAAGAAGGTTCCCACTGTCCAGAATCTGTATACTATGGTTCCATCTGTGCAAGAGCACTAAATATCTACCAAGAGATCTGAGCTCCCAGGTCCTACTGTTTAATCATGTCAAGCCCAAGGACGTGTAGGCTACATTTCCATTTCTCACAGATTCATGGAACATGGAAATGGGGGCATACTTCCTGGGATGAATGCTGCCTCAGATGCTTCCCCTTTCTGAGGACATTCATTCCTCTTTCCCTCTCATGAAATAACAAAGCCACAAGATGGAAACTGCCTGGATCCCTGAGTCTCCACATGGAAGGGTGCCGCCTTGGAGAGTCACTGGACTCCAGAAGACTTTGTATGAGTGAGAAGTAAATTTTACATATTAAGTAAAAGAGTTAAGTAACTCAACTATTCTGACTAATACAAACAGTGATAGTACTGTTCGAAGTGCTTTACATTTATTAACTCATTTAAACCTCACAAAAACCAGTTACGTAGGTACTAGTGACATTGCTGTTTCATTGATCAGGAAACTGAGACACCAGAAAATAAATAACCTGCAATGTGCCAAATAAACCCAGTAGGTAATAAAAGTGTGATAGGAGAAAAAGTCACAGCATTTCTAGATAGATCCTTGCCTCTCTTAGGAAGTACATTTTTTTTTGTTTTAGATAGTCTTGCTCTGTCACACAGGCTGGAGTGCAGTGGCACAATCTCGGCTCACTGCAACCTCTGCCTTCTGGGTTCAAGCAATTCTCTTGCCCCAGTTTTCCAAGTAGCTGGGACTACAGGTGTGTGCCACCACACCCGGCTAACTTGTATTTTTAGTAGAAACAGGGTTTCACTATGTTGGCCAGGCTGGTCTCGAACTCCTGGTCTCAAGTAATCTACTGGCCTTGGCCTCTCAAAGTGCTGGGATTACATGTGTGAGCCACCGCACCTGGCCAGAAGTACGTTATATCATTTTGTCTCACTATCTTCTGGGGGAAATTCAGGAAGTATCACTACCAAGTCATGGAGCTGTTGACACAGAGAAGGAAGGTGGTTGCATGTGGCATGTTTTTACTGCTTTTTCTCCATTTTCTGTCTTGTCTTAGATAGCAGGCACCAAGCCTGCAGACGTCATACTGCCTGGGACAATGTCTAGCTACCTCCTCTGTCTGGACAGAGGAAGGAAACTAATGTAAAGCACCGGCCTGGTCTCAGTGACATGGCACTGGGAGCCAGCAGCCCAGCTGTGATTGTGTGAAAAGTTCCTAACACAGGGTTTTCTGCTTGAACAGACTCTTGTTAAAAACTGATTATCAAAAAGAAAGCAAATGGCTACATTTTAAAAGCCAAAAGCCTGGGCTTCACTTGTCCTGAGGTTCCTCTCTTTCAGCGCAACATTATTTTCTGTGAGAACCAGCCCCTCGCCCCAACCCATCACACTCACCCACTCCTCCCCTTTTAAAGGATCAAGGGAGGTTGAGCAGCTCAGGCAAGCATCTGGCTTAGGGCCCCTGTGAGAAGCGTCGCCCTGGCCTCCCTCCAGCAGAGGGCACTCCTCTCTCCTCTACAGCAAGGCCCTGAACCCCCTCCATTGCCACCACCCTTGGCCAAGCCCTATTACTCTAAGAGTGGAGGGGAGAAAGCTCTTTTTTGTGATGGGTGCCATTTTCATTAGTTACACATCTGCTCTGATAATCATCATATTTTTCTATTTATCTTATTTTAAATAATTGATGGTAAACACTTTCTATTAAAATGATATTTTAAAACCCTCAGACCACATCAATACCAGAGTTGCCAACCTTTCTATGTCCTCCAGAGGAGAACCATCAGCAAATATTTATTCTTGTCCACCCGGCTCCAAAAAAAGTTACAGTCAATTGCCTACCTTCCTTTTCAATCTTATTTTAATTCTTCTGCTGGGATTAGGTAAGCCCATAAATCTGTAAGTAGGTGACAGCTGTCCTTTACCTCTCTTTGAATAGCCATCAATCTTCTTTATAGCAAGAGTGGGTCCTGGGGTGTACAGACTGCCTTGCTGGGCAGCAGGTGCTGTTGTGACCCCAAAAAGATGGGGGAGAGAGGAGCCTCCTCAGAGACCAGGACAGCAAATACCACCACCAAACTCTTAACAGCTTATCAAGCATGATCACCGGCATCACATCTTCTCTCCTTTCTCCTCCTCTATATTAATGAACAAAGACGATGAGAGGTGCTTCTCGGTGAGCTAGAGAACACCATGAATTGTGTGTTGGGCAGCTAGGATTGTGTGTGTGTGTGTGTGTGTGTGTGTATGTGTGTGTGTGTGTGTGTGTGTGGTTTTCAACAAGATCATTTTAAAAACACACACATAAAAGATTCTGTAGCTGGGTGGTAGTCTTTTGAAGCATGAAGGAGCACGCTTTTTGACATCAGTATAGATTGAGCCAGCTGCTCTTCGCAAATGGCAGAATTTCTCTTAGGGAGAGAGCTCTCTTTAGCTTGGGGGAAAAATACTTGATGGAATTTGGATTATGCAAAGACCACTAACATAAAACTAATCTGAATGAGAGAGGTTCAAACAAAGACGGAGGTAAGATTTCTCTCTCTAACAAATGTGCTGGATATTACTGGCATCTCCCTCCTCCATAATGCTCCTCCCCTCTGATTGTTCTATGCCCACGGAAGCTAACCACTGGGGAGGGTAGTACCCAGGCTCCCCCGCCTGTGGCTTCCAGTTGGGGTCAGTCAATGGGAGGCACCTGCAGGAGAGAAGAGGAGGCGAGGAGAGAGTGGTGGATGTAGTTATTACACACCACCTCCATTCCCCAATCCCTGCCGGCCCCAAGGATCCAGTGTTGGCTGCATTTCTCTAGAGCCCCAGCTCCTGATGGGGGTCTCTCTTCTATGCTGCAGCCATCCCCAAGCTCTGGCAACACTTTTCAGGCCCGGAAGTGGTCCTATCCTTCCACCATTGCTAATTCCTTCTTCTCCATCCCTGCTGCTTCCCTTCAGCCCTAGAAAGATCCCCTTCCTTGAACTTGGTTTAATCAAACCCTTTCATTCTCCACCTGTTTCCTGCTAGCTCCCTGATGCCAGCTAACAGGGATATTCAGTTGTCCCCTGAGATAGAAGTGAGTGGGGCTCTGATTCTTTGGAAAGACAAGGGAGAAAGGTCTCCGAAGTAAAGGAGAAAACTTTGATCAGGTTAGGTCCCGGGAGAGATTGCTGTGGCTGAAACAGCCAGCTCCCAACGGGACAGAATGGCTGAGGTTTTTTAGCAGTTTCCTGGTTGGAGTTTTCCCCCCTTTGTTTTGTTTATTTGTTTGACTACTAGTTTATTTATTGTAATTCTCCATTATCTCCAAATCTCTCTAAACCTTTAATAAAAGTTTGCAGTGCTAACTAACCATATGTTGAAGCTATTTTGTTAAAAGCAGAAGTCCAAGCAATTTTCACATTTTCGGGGGAATAGAGCTTGAAGAAGGGACCAGCAAGCCCAGCAGATGGGCCAGAGGTGACACCCCTACTGCCCTGGAAATGCTTTTGCCCAGGAAAGTTTCAAAGCACCAAGACAAACACTGACTTCCCCTGTCAGAAGGGAGGGCAGCAAGTCATTGTATTTAGTTATTAAAGGAAAAGATAAATCCAGAAAACTTACATTCGCAACTTAAAAAGTTCTATCTAGGAACTAACGGTACTCAACATGAAGATGTAGGTAACCTTTGTCAGAACCGTAAAACCAATGTCTAAACATTTCATTCCAATTTAAAATTAAACTTTCCAGTTTTCTTGTTTCCGTTTGTTTGTTTTTGGTGAGACAGAGTCTCTCTCTGTCACCCAGGCTAGAGTGCAGTGGCACACTCAGCTCACTGTAACCTTGAACTCCTGCACTCAAGTGATCCTCCCACCTTAGCCTCCCAAGTAGGTGGGAGCACAGGTGCATACCACCATGGCCTGCTAATTTTTAAATTTTTTGTAGAGATGGGTTTTTTGCTATTTTGCCCAGGCTGGTCTTGAACTCCAAGGCTCAGGCGATCCTCCTGCTTTTGCCTTTCAAAGCACTGGGATTACAGGCATGAGCTGCAGCACCTGGCATCCAGAATTATTAAATAACATTATATCACACGCACTGGATCTGGGAAAATAAAAACAAAACCAAAATACAATAGGCATGAAAGGCAGGACCAGTGACGTGAAAATATCCATCATCCACCCAGAGCGCACACTTTCTGGGTTAAGCAGAGCAGTTGGCAACATTTGATTTTAGGAACTGACATGAACTCATTTGCCATAGATGGACCAAGGCTTACAATGAATTCAGCCGTAAATAAACTTCCATTTGGAATAGTTTCTAAGCAGGTATTTATTATTTTTTTTTAAAGAAAAAAACTATCTAGGATTGGGCACGGTGGCTCCCACCTGTAATCCCAGCACTTTGGGAGGTCAAGGTGGGTGGATCACCTGAGGTCAGGAGTTCGAGACCAGCCTGGCAAACATGGCGAAACTCCGTCTTTACTAAAAATACAAAAATTAGCTGGGTGCGATGGAACGTGCCTGTAATCTCAGCTACTTGGGAGGCTGAGGGAGGAGAATTGCTTGAACCCAAGAAGCAGAGGTTGTTGCAGTGAGCTGAGATCTTGCCACTGCACTCCAGCCTGGGAGACAGAACGAGACTCCTTCCCCAACCCCACCAAAAGAAAAAAAGCTATCTAAAGCAAAGGGGAAATGTTTTGGATGTCTACAGAAATGTTTTAAGAGTATGAACATCGGCCGGGCGTGGTGGCTCAAGCCTGTAATCCCAGCACTTTGGGAGGCCGAGGCGGGTGGATCACGAGGTCAAGAGATCGAGACCATCCTTGTCAACATGGTGAAACCCCGTCTCTACTAAAACTACAAAAAATTAGCTGGGCATGGTCGCACATGCCTGTAATCCCAGCTACTCAGGAGGCTGAGGCAGGAGAATTGCCTGAACCCAGGAGGCGGAGGTTGCGGTGAGCCGATATCGCGCCATTGCACTCCAGCCTGGGTAACAAGAGCGAAACTCCGTCTCAAAAAAAAAAAAAGAGTATGAACATCATGCAAAGACTGCCTGAAAGGGCCTGTTTTTTACCGCTTTGAATTATTTCAAGCATGTTGAAGGTTGGCTGAAGTGAGTTCATCGAGATCATTTGACCACTCAATAACTTAATCAAATGTTTCTCACAGTGTGACACTATCATTTACACACCAGCCTTTGCTTAGGAGCATTTGGTTATCGGAAATTGCAAAACAGTGCTAGAACAGTATCATTATTCTCCTGACCTCTCCTCCCCTGCGTACGTGCATACGACAGACACACACACGAAGTACCCTCTAGCACTAGTATGTTTGTGTGCAGAATAGAGCGACAGCCACCAGACCTCAGCCTGAGCTACAAAGGGCCTGCAATAGCGTTACAGCCTTTTGTCCTGGCCTCCCACCTAACTATCCAGCCTCAGAGGTCCCCACTCTCCCTCTCCCTGCAACCCTGCCTCTGTAGGGGAGGAAATATTCCTTCCTTCTACCCTTTCTAGGTTCTTTGATTGGTCTGCAAATTAAATTGACATAGGACAGATTAACAGGAGAAAAACCACTTTGATTATGTACATAGGCATGGGAGTCCCACAGAAATATGAGACTCAAGGAAGTGGCTGGACTATCGAGGCTTGTGTAGCATGTTGAGCCACGGAAGGGAATAGGGGCTTGGGGCCTCAGGGAGGTGATGGAGGCAAATTATGGGAGGCTAAGGTGAGGAAATTTACACGGAATAAAGGTTGCCTGGTCATGAGGACAGAAGCCTCTTAGGTAATAAACAGTGTCTCTTTCCTGGTACAGATACCTTTACTAATGAAAATTGCCTTCTAGACCTACATTTCCTTTAAACAAGGGGGAACATATACCTTATTTTTGGCAGTTGAGGGTAAAGATCTTCTCTTCCATTGGTGGTTCTTAATTACTTTTAGCTCAAAATAATCAAGATGACAAAATGGCATGTTTTGGGTTGACGTGTTCTGAACACTATCTTCAAGCACTAACCAAAGCCCAAAACACTTCAGGCCCTGTGTGCTCTGCGCTTGCCTAGGGCACCCTTCTCACCTGTCTCCCTGCTTCACCAGGTAGAGGCTTGCACCTGTGCTCCCCGTCTCTGAGGGACTCTAAGCCCTCTGGAAGCCATTCCAATTCTCCATCTCTGATTTTATCTATTCACAAACAATCACCATCACTGAGTGCCATGTGCTCCCTTCTGTGCTTACAGCTCATAACACTTCCCATGCACACTTTACTTACCTGCCCCAGCTCCACCTTCCACCAGCAGACTATAGACACCCAATACACGCCAGGCATGCCATAGGTATTCAGCGAATGTAGGCAAGTGAAGGATGCACAAGTGAACACACACCCTCACACCCCCAAATTCACCATGTAGCCAAGAGGACATTCTGCAATTTTTAACACACATGCAAGTTGCTAATCCTGAATGACATTTTGTTTCATATCTGTAGGGCTAGTTTTAGAGCTAATATACACATTATAAATATTTATTCGAACCCTAATTACAGATGGCTTATATCTCTTTATATTCAATCTTCCTTTAAACAGTGATACCCTAAAGACAGCCTGGAAATAGAGATCACCTGACCTGGTAGGAAGCGCTGGGGATGGCCTTCAAGAGTTTTGGCTCTCATCTCAACCAGCTGTGTGACCACGGTCAAGAAACCACCACTTCTTGCACAGGTGGCCTTCTGTATCCACGGGCTCCACATCTTCAGATTCAACCAACCACAGATTGAAAGTATGTGAGAGAAAACAACAATAAAAAATACCAATTCAATATACAAATATGAATTAAAGACAATAAACACCTGTTTACATGACGTTGACATTGCATTAGGTATTATAAGTGATCTCGAGCTGATTGAAAGTATACGGAGGATGTGTGAAGGTCATATGCAAATGACATGCCATTTGATATCAGGGACTTGAGCATCCTTGGATTTTGTTATCTGTGAGGGGTCCTGGGACCAGTCCCCTATGGATACTCCAAGGGATGACTGTACTTCATTTTCTTATTTGAGAGAGATTAGACTAGACTAGATGATGTCTAGTCTAGACATCAGGTGAGAAAAAGTAATATATTTTCATCACCCATTGCAAGGTTCATGGCTGAGGCATCTATTAAGAAAAGAGAAAGATTAACAAGCGAAAAAAACATTCGGATTCATTTAATATGTTTTGTGTGACATGGGAGTCTTCACAAGGAAATGGAGACCCAAAGACATAGGAAAACTTGTGCATTTTTAGGCATAGGTTTGATGAAGAGTGGACAATCACAGAGAATTGTGAGTGAAGAAAGGGGCGTGATTGTGAATAAAGGCAACTGAACAAAGGCAACACACTGGGGGAATTTAGGAAGGCTGGTTCATTCAGATTCTTCTCTGTGTCCCTGTGTCTTCAGAAGTAAGGATGTTCTTTTTCTCTGTGTATAGGGAGGTCCATCTCTGGGATGAGAGCAAGGTCAGAGAATTCTTTTATGGCCTGCTTTAGGGGAGAAGGGCAGGAGAAAGTCTAAGAGCAACCCTCCTGCTACTGCTGCTTCTTCAATGCATGGTACCATATTTTGTCCTGAACCCTCTCAATGTCATTTATACAAAAATAATTATGAGGTGTCTATTCTGTGGTAAATCTTGGGTTGCAAAGATGGGCAATTCTGGAGTTCACCAGGAGAAGGGGAACTAAGTGCTGTGACAGAGGTATGCACGCACGCAGGGAGGAATGCAGGCAGGACTGTGAGGTTAGCGTCCGCAGAGGGCTGGCAGGTAAGGTGCATCTCGAAGGTCTTGAAGGATGAAGAAGTCGGCCAGGTTAGTGGAGGGCATCCCAACACAGTGAATTCTGTGAGAAAGGATAAGAGGCAAGAGACACCACTGCAAACAATGGTGGAATGAATTAAAGGATGGGAGTAATATTTCAGGAAGGATGACACCCACAATAGCTGCACTGCCCTGAGTACCCTGCATCTAAGCTTGCTCAGTCTGACAACGACTCCGAGGTAGGTGGATACCAGAAGAGACTAAGTGGGACCCAGTGTAGGCAGTGGGAGCAGTCATCAGGAAAGGTTCTCTGAGGAGATCCCATTGTTGCCAGCTTCTAAAGATAGGTGCAAGTCTGTCATCAGAGAATGAGGGTGATCATCCAATGGGAAGAGATGGCAGGTGGAAGGCCAGGCTTGGGGATGGAGCTTGTATTAGTCTGTTCTCATGCTGCTAATAAAGACGTACCTGAGACTGGGTAATTTATAAAAGAGGTTTAATGGACTCACATTTCCACATGGCCAGGGAGACCTCACAATTATGGTGGAAGGCGAAGGAGGAGCAAAGTCACGTCTTACATGGTGTCAGGCAAGAGAGCTTGTGTAGGAAAATTCCCATTTATAAAGTCATCAGATCTCATGAGACTTATTCACTACCACAATAATAGTATGGGGAAACCACCCCCATGATTCAGTTATCTCCGCCTGGTCCTCACACAGCAAGTGGGTACTATGGGGGCTATTCACCATGAGATTTGGGTTGGGGACACAGCCAAGCCGTATCAGATCTGAAACGCACCGAGGGCCTGCTGGAGAGCAGGGAGTGGATCTCACCCTGGCTTCCTGAGGGCACTGCCTCCTCCCTTCCCCACATTGCTGCTTTGTGTTCTCCAATCCCTCCTTTGTTTCTCTGTATTATTCATGTGCATGCAATTTCCTGGAGAGGGGAGATGGGGTTTCTAGATCTCAGTAACTCTGCGCCTCGCCGGTCCTTGCACACAGAGGCCAGTGCTCAGTTCATGCCTTCTGATGAGTGATGAGGTTAATTACCTATATCCCAAACACAGCAGTGCACCTGAAATGTAAATGCAACTAAGAAGACACAAAGGCCCCTTCCTGTTAGTACAAACACCATTCCTTTATTTCATGATATTCTCAAGGCTGGGGAAGCAAGTTTTGAATCTGTCTTCCCTAGAAGCTCTACCTGTTACATTAGAAACCAACCCAACCCTCCTCAGAAGTAAAATAAATAGAATGAGCTTGCTGGAGGAAATTGCAGGGGTAAGATAGGCCTGCTCGCTGAAGTGATGCTACCTCTCTTTCGATGCCCGAGTACAATGCACTCCCCGATTTTTAAAAGTACAGTTAGTCAGTGTTTTTACAAATGATATACAATATGAAATCTGTCTGGAAAAATGCATGCCATCACCATCCCTTGATATTAAAATGGTGAGAACTTTGTTATAAGCACTCTATATTCTATGTCCTGAAAACCAAAAGGAATACAGTCATGCATTATTCCATATAGAAATGCCATTTGCTGAATTAATCTGGGATATGGCGTCCTCTGAAAGGTGAGTGCCTGATTAGAAATACAAGAACAGAAATTTCTTCCCCTTTAAAATCATGAAAATGTTCTTATCTGGCCTCCGGGCCATTTATTTGAATTGTAAAATATTAGCAGACTGTGATGAACCCCCAAAAAAGAGGTAATAATGTTAATAAGTTTGCCTTAAACATTAAATGTGCACGGAATGTGTTTTTCTTTAAAAAAAAAAAACTCACACTAATTAAATGACAACTGTGAGAAAGATTCTTCTTCTCAGAAGAATCTAATTACCCTTAATAAAAAATCCTTTTTTTTTTTTTTTTTTTTTGGGTGAGATGGAGTCATACTCTGTCACTCAGGCTTATGATTCACCTGCCTCAGCCTCCCAAAGTGCTCTGATTACAGGCGTGAGCCATGCACCTGGCCAAAAAAATGCTATTTTAATATATGGCTATATGAGTCAAATTGATGTGACGTTTTATAGCTAAATGGTTTCTATCTTTTCATCAACTTTTTTGTTATTTTTATCATGATTAACGAGAATAAGCACTTAGACAGTCATTAAGGTATATAGCAAAATTTAAAAACTGTTATAAAAGAGGTTTCTAATGAAATAATAAACAAGCCGGGCATGTTGGCTCTGTAATTCCAGCACTTTGGGAGGTCAAGGTGGGTGAATCACCTGAAGTCAGGAGTTCAAGACCAGCCTGGCCAACATGGTGAAACCCCGTCTCTACTAAAAATGCAAAAATTAGCTGGGTGTGGTGGCATGGGCCTGTAATCTCAGCTACTCGGGAGGCTGAGGCAGGAGAATTGCTTGAATCCAAGAGGCAGAGATTGCAGTGAGCCAAGATGGTGCCAGCGCACTCCATCCTAGGTAACAGAGTGAGACTCCATCTCAAACAAACGAACAAGCAAAATGATACACAAAAGCTCACTTGTAACCTAACTCACAGTGCTTTTCCAGGGAGTGCTCCAGGCCAGCTCTCAACCTCAAGTTAGTCCTAAGCCTCTGGTCCCGAGGAAAAAGCCCAGCTCTGTCTGTTCCCCTGTGTCTCAGAAAGTCTTATTCCCAGGTACAGTGAAATGAGAGGGCTACTGGACCTGTTCATCTGGCAGCCAACAAATATTTAAGTCTCTACTATGTGCCCCGGGCATTATTTTAGGTCCTTGGAACTTGGCAGGAACTAAAACACGGGCTCACTCAGATTTAGGTGTAATGGGAAGCAGAAATAAGTAAATATGGTGTGTTGGAAGCTATTCCAGGGAAGCTGCACAGTGCCAGGAGCTCTGAGGAGCAACTCCTTGCTCAGGGTTACAGGGCCCAGGGAGGTTTCCAGAGGGAAGTGCAGTCTAAGCTGAGAACTCAAGGATGAGCTGAATTTAGTGAGGCAAGGAGGGCTAGACAGAGGGAGGGTGTTCTAAGCAGAAGGAATAGCACTAGCAAAGGCCTGGAGATACAGCTCCCTTAGGGAAGGGAAAATTAGGACAGGATACCTGGCAACTGCCCAAGTTCAACCAAATATCCACTCTACGTGTTGGTAATTTCAGACTCCTCGCTTTGGGTCTCAAGGTAACAAGTTGGTTACATAAGCGCTTCTGAAACTCTTTTTAAGAACCATCCAGAAAGTAGTGACAGACATATTTCTGAACATGGGTCGAACTGAGTTGGGGTAAACTCTTAGGTTAGAGAAATACATTTTTACAGAAACAGAGTTGGTAGCTTCCAAAGCTATGTGTTTCTATCCTACAGTGGTTGCTGCATCTGTTACCAAAGGCAGGACAGGAGCAGAGGTGAGGGAGAGACTAGTGAATAGAACTAGGAGGAGCACACACGGCAGGTGGTGCAAGAGATCAACTGTCCAGGAGTGTGCCGACCATGCCACCTGCCAGAACAGAAGACAGTTGAATCAAGGGCACGAAGCCTTCCCAGCCCTGTTACTACAAACCCTTTCAAGCCATCCCACTGAGTTACATGAAACAGGCCAGGAGGTTAATACAGTACACAGATTCCCAAACAGTTAATGAAATCACAGTGAAATAATCCCATGACCACAATCAATTATTCCTATAAAATCTGATTTAATATTGTAGAACAATGTCATTGTGTTCATATCTTTTTAAGTGATTATATTGATCTTTCTATTCAGCAAGCATTTGTTGAGTACCTACTATTTGCTGCACATGTGCCTGAACGTTGGGCATATACAGGGAAATAAAACACAGTCCCTGAGTAAGGCAGAAATGAATGAGCAGAAGTCACTATGTGAGAAGCAATGAATAAGGCAGAAATCACTATAAAAGCATGGGAAGGAAAAAACGTCATTTAGCCATGTTTTCTGTTTTCTTTCTTTCTTTTTCTTCCTTCCTTCCCTCTTTCTTCCTTCCTTCCTTCCCTCTTTCTTCCTTCCCTCTTCCTTCCTTCCTTCCTTCCTTTCCCTCTCTCTCTCTTTCTTTCTTTTTCTTTCTCTCTTTCTTTCTTTCTTTCTTTCTTTCTTTCTTTCTTTCTTTCTTTCTTTCTTTCTTTCTTTCTTTCT
>NW_016107418.1:4434945-4479500 GCF_001604975.1 Cebus imitator
TTTCTTTCTTTCTTTCTTTCTTTCTTTCTTTCTCTCTCTCTCTTTCTTTCTTTCTCTCTCTCTTCTTTTTTCTTTCAGCTCTTTCTTTTTTCTTTCAGCTCATTTCCAGCCTGTTCCTTTCCATTCATCATTTCCCCAAAAATCCTCCCTCACTGCCATGCAATTAGACCATTGTATGACCTAACAGACCCTTTGAGATCACATAGCCTTGATGCTTTCAGACTGTTTGGATCCAAAAGTTTTCAGCCTGCCTGAAGTTCCTTGGCAGTCCTTACGGGCCATCTGTTGATAAATGCTCGATGGTTCTATAGTCATTCATTCACTCATGTGGTAACAGTATGGAAGATCTACTTATGCTGGCCACAGCATGAGGCACTGAAGATATGGCAGTGAGCAAAATAATGGAGGAGTGAATGCTCACAGAGGTCCCTGCCCATGTGGCATCTACAGACCTTGGGGAAGGGCACTGGTAGAAATCATATCACAAATGTAAGCTCACAACTGTGACACTTGCATGACAAAGAGCTGTGCTGCAAAGAGCTATATTGCGATATTTATTTAAGCGTGTCAAATAAATACAGGATCTGACGCGTCAGAAAGTTCTGGAAAAACAGCCCTGGGGAGTGGGGGCCGACAAGAGGCCTAAGGACAAGTGTGCATTAGATGGAAGGGGAAGGCGGTCCAGGGGAGGGAAGGTGCATGCAAATGCTCAAGCTGGGAGGGATTTGGGAGTTTGTGGAGAAAGAAGCTAGTGAGATAGAGCTCCGAGAGCAAGATGGGATGTGGAGCAAAATGCGGCTAGTGTGTCCTGTGAACCCCATTCTGGATTCCAGTATCCAAGCTCAGAGCAATGACAGCCATGGAGAGGGTTTGAACGGGAAGGAGCACAGGGCTGGCAAGATGAGCATGTTTGCCTTCACGAGCTCACCCTGGCTGCAGAGCAGAGAATGTTCTGGAAGGCACTGCGTGAATGCAGGCTCCAAGAGGCCGCTATGGGAAGTGGTTCAGGAAAGACACAAAGTGCCTTGGACTCAGGAGCTGGTGGTAGAGGAGCGGCTGGAACAGGCTCGAATTGCCGCTTGGCTCCCAACACACAGAGCAGGAAGTGCTCCATTTCTTTTTATTCCAAACCCAACCAGATTTGGTTCCAAGTGGCCACTCACTGTTGGGAGCAAGTGACAACTTGAAGCCAGATTTTATTTGACAGTCATGGCTCCCCAGCCCTCCCCTATCCCTTGGGTCACTCCAGTGCTTACCCAGTCAGGAATAATTAGGGAGTGATGTCAGAGAATTTTTCCTCTGCTTTCAGGCTATTTTCATCTAGAGAAAATTTAGTATGAACTGTGTCTTCTGCCTGATTCCAAAATGAATTTGGATCTGCATAACCCAAAACACCAGCCATCTGCTCTTGTCTAAAAGTCAAAGCGATAACATCAGGTGCTGACACCTGGAAACATTTATTTGAACTCTTCTTGACCACAAAAAATAGATTGCTTGTAAGTCACACCTTTCGAAGATTCTAGCTTTTCAGTTGCTGTAAAATTTTACAACTGCCGCCAAAAGAGGGCATTCTCTTATCTATTTAAAACAACCCCAAACAACCTCCCTCAAATGTACACGCAGTCTCTTTTCTGTTACCGGGTCTACCGGTCAGCAGTTCACTGAGACCCGGGCTTTTTGCCTTGCCCTTCATCGACTATTTAAAAGTGGAAATCTCTACTACTTGGACCAACTCCCCATCACTCCTAGGGCAAGGGAGCCCAGAGCTCTAGAACCCAAAGGCCTGGCTGTTCACGCCACCAGAAGAAGATGAAAGAATACCTTTCTCCATTGGTCAGGCAATTCCTGTAGGCACAGCGCCCACAGACAAGTCGGGGAAGCCTCTGGTGTCCACCCCAGGCCCAGCTTTCTTCTGAATGGCTTCTTACCCAGAGGGTATGTTTGTACCACCCGACCCCAGCTCCATGAGTAAGCTGATGGGATCCAGAATTCACACCTGCAGGGCAACTACATGTGCAGGTTGTGCCTTGAAGAAGACACTTGACCCAGAGGGCAGTGAGATCTGAAATTCAGGCTATGTTCAGCTGCCAAAAAACATGAACTGGCTGGGCGTGTCACAGCCTGGGGAAGGAATCCTTTTGGAATTCGTCCATCCAGAGGTGAGCCCTTTTAGAATCAACACTCTGGAGGAGAACTTCTTCTCCAGTTTACCTGCAGATGATATGGAAGTGCTGGGAAGGGAAGAGCTGGTCTCTTTAAATGATATGGAACTGGATAGAGGAGGGCGTGGTCCCTGGCTAGGGCTCCACCCCCACCGACTAGGGTGAGGACAGGCATTTCCTGCCCAAATGCCATGCCCCATCCTGTGCTTATAAAAAACCCTGATGCCCTAGCTGGCAGACAGACAGACAGCTGGCCCTTGAGTGCCTGTACGCTGGCAGGCCACCAGCTGAAGCCGAAAGACACAGAATTTGGCTGAGGCAGTCCGAGAAAAGCCCAGGCTACTGAGCCCCTGAGTGGCTCAATTACAGGGGAAAAGTCTTCCCACTCCATCTCCTTCTGACTTCCCCCATCTGCTGAGAGCTACCTCCACTCAATAAAACCTTGCACTCATTCTCCAAGCCCAGGTGTGATCCGATTCTTCTGGTACACCAAGGCAACAACCTGGAATACAGAAAGCCCTCTGTCCCACTGGGGCTTTAGGAGCTGCAAACATTCACCCTTAGACACTGCTGTGGGGTCAGAGCCCCACAGCCTGCCCATCTATGCTCCCCTGGAGGCTTGAGCTGCTGGGGAAGTGAGCCACTCCCCCATCGCACGCCCTGCGAGGGGAACAAGGTAACCTCCCTTTTCACTGGTACTGCAGGTGGTAGCAGGGGTCTTGGGCACCCCACCCAAAGGATTGAATGGTTGCTCCAAAGCTCTGTCCCGTACAAATCTATACAAAAGAAGGACCAGCCCAGCCAGGCAGAAGACCTCAGAGTGAAAACACAAGATGTAGGGAGACTGAGGTTGACCAAGGGACAGGGCACAAAGGATGCTGCAGTGAGTGGGTGCCTGAGGTCGCAGTAGCAGTGGCACAGCTGAATCACACTGGAGGTGGAGCCTGGGCCAGGGACAGCGGGGACCTCCTGCTTGGGGACTATGACAGGAGTGCTTGCCTACCCCTGAGCTGCAGCACGACTAGGATACTGACACCTCAAGACCGCTGCATAGCTGTTGCCATTTTGTTTATCCTCTCCTGTATTTTAATGATGAAAGTTATCACATGGGGCAACCTAAGGGTTTTCTTGGTTCTGGAACCTAAGAGGACAATAGCCAATGCAAAGTGCGGGAGCTAATGGGTGAGAAGCACAGTGTGTTCTGGGAACTTTCACGGTGACATGACTGGAGGCAGGTCCATGACTAGGGGAGGCTGGGCTTCCGTTTCCTGTCTTGCTGCTTCGCACAACTTCTCAACTGCAGCTTCCTGCCTCTACTGCGCTCACCAGCCTGTTCCGCCACCACATCACCCCCCTTCCCGGGACAGAGAGTGGGCATGTGACACCCACAGAAGAGACACGACTGTTCATCAAGCTCCTGTTCTAACAGAATTTCTTGTCTAACAAAAATTGCCTTCACAGAACTTAGTGCAATCACAATTGTTGTGTTTGTTGATCTGCTTTTTGTCCACCTCGCCTATGAGGTGATGCACTTTCAGGAGTGGAGGCCTTTTCATCATGCTCACTGTCGAATTTCCCATGACCAGAGTGCTCAATATTTACTTACTGAATCAAGTTAAACATGTCTTGATACACATCAGAAGGAGTATGGCTCTCTGCAGAATAATCACCTTGGTAAACTTTTTTCCCAAAACATTTTGAAACAAGACTTCTAGAATTGTCTAAAGAAAATTAATTTAGAGCATTCATAAGAAAAAGAAGCCTTGATGCCTCATGTAACCAAGAGTAAATGATGAAACACAGGGCTATATTAATATTTACAACATCAGCTGAAATCCAACTGCTTAGAGAAATGCTTTTCAGTGGCTCACTCATGTTTTTAATACCCGTGATCCTACTTTTCTGGCCTCTGCATATCTAAGTTTGTTAAAGGCAGAAAGCTGATCCCCTGTTGTAAGAGCCAAAGTTTCAGACCTTATTCAAATGGTCACATCCGTCTGTCCCAATGTAAGAAAACTGTATTTACAAATATGCTCAAGTTTTCTTCCTTATGAGGAAAAAATTCACTAGCAATACATAAAATTCACATTATGCTTTCGTTCTCACTTTCATCATCGACATTCAGATTTAATTCCATAGCCACGCATGCCCATACTTGGTGTGTACGTGCTTCAGGTAGCAAGGAGAATCCATCAGCCCTAGGGTCTGAAGTCCTGTCTCCTCCCACAAGGCACCTGTGTGACTCTAACAATAACTTCTGCCCTAGTTCTATGGAAACGTATGTTCCACAGTAAGATTTAGTCACAGCTAACTGAAGACCATCGAGGTCACCCGTCAGCTCAGTCCAAGCTTTGTATGGGCTCCTGTGGGATCCTGGTTCAACACACAGCTATGGGAACCCCAACACTGGAGAGGATCCTTGGCTTCCTTCAAAGAATTAATTAAATGAATTCCAGGTGGGAAGACTACACCTTGACATTGAATTGAAGGTCTTGGAGCCCTCTGGGGCAACCTGAGACCCTTTTCCCAGCACAAGTTTTGCCAAGCGTCAGAGGAGCTCCATCTGACATAGCACAGAAGCTCTTCTCAGCTCCACAGCACATTTTATATCGTTGCACACACCTGTGAGGCCAGCATACTGGGGGCTCCCAGGGTGAGGCAATTTGTGTAGGGCTGGTCCTGGAGAGGCCAGTAAGCATGTGGCCAGCCTTCCTGCACCTTTGCTCTGGCAGGAGCTGGGTCTGCAGAATTCTGCATCTTTGTGGTCGTGGTTGTAGGGCCAGCCCCATCACAGGACACACATGAAGTGCAGAGAACTTGGAACTGAAAATCGGTTGCTCTGGGATCTCTGCCCTGGACTCCTGACCTTTAGCCATTTAGGCTATGAACTTTGCCATCTTGACTTTTGACATTCCTGGTTCTTCAAGCCTACCTGACTCCCAAAATGAAAACCAGTGTCCCCCTTATGACAGGGACCTCCCTGTTTCCCAGGCTCTGTCTGCTCTTGGTCCTGGCTCCTGACCCTGCCCTGCAAACACCCACTTGCTGGGTAAGAGATCAGGCCAGGGGGGCAGGAATCTGAAAGGAAGGAGAAGGATTGCCTCTCAGCAATCACTGATAGCAGAATTCCTATGGGAGATAAGTCAGAAAAAGGTTGGGAAGGGGAGTCAGGGACTCTCAAACTGAGCCTAAATTCACAACAGAGGCTAAACAAGTCTTTACCTGATGATTGCACCCTGTCTGTGACAAAAGTTGAAGCAAATACTCTGCAGGAGAGCTTCTGGAAACCCCAGTTTAGAACCACAATATTCACACAGATTAAGATCAATGTGCTTACAATCCAAAAGAACAAGGTACTGTAACTGAGAGAGTTAGCAAAAACAACAGACAACAGATTTAGACAGCAAAATGTTATAGACATTGGAATCATCAGATATAAGATATAGATTAACCATATATTAGAGATAAAAGAAATAAGAAATGCAACAAACAGCAAGGTTATCAAACAGCAAGAAATTATTAGAAATAATCAGATGGATTTTTAAAAATATAAATTCTAGAAGCAAAACCAAAATTATCTTAGTTGAAATAAAAACTGGGTGAATGGATCAAATGGCAGAATAGAAACAGTCGAAGAGAGAATTGTGAACTAGGAATTATAATCAAAGAAATTACCTAGAATATAGCAAAGAGTTAAAGATGTGGAAACTATTAAAGAGATGATAACAGATATGGAATATTGAATGAGCTCATCTAACATACATCTAATCAGAGTTCTAGAAGGAAAGAATTGAGGCAATGGAGGAGAGGCAGTATAAAAAGAGATACTATTTTCCAGAATGGATGAATAGTGTGAATCCGTGGATCTAGGAAGCACAATGTATCCCAATCAAGAAAGACAGTTAGGTTCATAGCCGACTACTCAACAAGGGTAATAAACAGCAACCTCTTCTCCTTCCTGTTCAGATCCAACTATGGTTAAGGAGATCAGGAGTTAGGAAAATGAGGGGTATGATTGGTTTGACTTATAACATTCCTTGATCCCCCTTCACCCCCTTCCTATAACTTCTGTCTCCTTCACAGTTGAGATGAGATGGGGGAGGAGTATGGAGATGATAGTGACAAAGGGCCTTCTTGCTTAGCTGGTGCTGTTTATACTCCCCATTGTCTGCCATTGCCTTCTGCACTGATAGACCTTCAAACCCATTCCTTCTTCCTTTTCTTTTGGAGCTCTTTTGTGAGCTACACTCTTGGGCTTCTCCATTGTGATCATTGCTGTAGCACCTACACCTCAGCAATATACCTTTAGCCTCTTTAGGCTAAAATCCCTTGTCTCAGCGTTCAGTGTGCTTGGGTGGGGTCCTTCAGGAGGATGTGAGCCTGATTTCCCTCCATGGGACACCTAATGTGACAGCAGCCTGTCCCGTAGTGACTTCTCTTCATTCTGCCATCACTAGCCACAGCCACCCCCTCCATCAGAAAGATGTAGTAGAGAGACAGATACCAGACACTTTCCTCTTGTGTGCCCCCAAACTCCAGGGGATGCATAGCATTCTTTCTCCAGCATGGGCCAGGCCTGTGAGTTGTTCTCACAGCTTAGCAAGCTGGTAGTGAAGTGAGGCACTTATAGCAACTCCATCTTTGTGGAGTGCTCTCCTGGGGCTCCCCGACCCAGCTCGAGGTCAGCAGGTAGATGCACCTTCCCTGCCCTGCCATGGGGCAGAACTGCCACTGCACTCTGTCCACAAATCCCAGTCAAAGACTCCTGAGTAAAACTCTAGCCTTCTCATCAAGCCTGAGGGAGAAGTTATTGGGCTAACCTAGCTATATTTTAACAAACTTCTGCATGAATGAGTCCAGAACCTTCTTTTAGACTAAAGAGTCTTGTCACTCAGCTTTGAGACTTTAGCCAAGGTTCTGAGAGAACAGATGCATCTGTCTTGTTGTTGGAGACCGATGAAGACGTCAAGAGGGCTGCTCTTAAAATCCCCATGTGTGAAGCGTATATAGAACAGCTCTCTAGCTTTACTTGGGATACTGACTCTGTGCTTGCAGGCTGAGGATAAAAAGCAACCAACACACACACGCACTCACACTCACACACACACATTTACACACGCACTCTTACTCTGTATTTACTTTTTATAGATTGGTCTTCATTTCTTTGTATCCCACCAAATGACTGACTCACGTTCCCTGTCTTCCCTTCTCCCTGCTACCCTCCGACTCCATACTCCCACTTCCTCTCTCCACCCCAAGGAAAAGACTCTGCTGGTCTTGAGTCGTCAGCACTGTGTGCAGGTGTGTGCACACACACACGTATGTTGTGACTGATGGGGGGCACATCTTGTCTGTGTTGGCCACACACAGAACTCCAGGCCAGCTCAGATGCCTTGATTATTTACTTCATCCAGCACTTTGCTCAGAACTTGGAGCCATAGGAAAATAACACACATCTGAAGCCTTTCATCCAGAAAACAAGCGCAGAAGCGTATCTAATTAACACAGTGTTGTTTCATTTCCCAAGGAGGGAACCATGCAGATAAAGCAGCCTGCTAAAAGCAACAGGTTTCCTCCTGTACTTGTCATTTTTGGAGGCTCTTTTCTTTGCCTCCTAGGTATGCTTAGCAGATCCACAATTCCTTATCCAAAAAGCTTTGAGGCCAGATATGTTCCTGATTTCAGAAATTTTCAGATTGCAGGAAGGTAATATAACATGAACTTCATATTTTATGTAACTCCCTTTGGGGCCAGACTGGGACAGTACCCCGTAATTAAACTCATTAGAATTTCTGCAGCAAGGGGTGTGAATAGTGTAATGAATTAGATCTTAATTTACCTCACATGATTTTGGATCAGGTTTTTCTACCAAATGAGAAAGAAAAAAAAAAACTTTCAGGTTTTGAACATTGGAATTGTAAACAATGGATTGTGGGTGTGTATTTCCAATATCTTTAACTTACTTACACATTACAAATCAGTTATTACATCTTTCTTCCTTCTGTGTGTATCTTCCTTCCTTTTTTCACGGTACTGGTCTGACATGAGAGCCTTATCTCTGTTCTTCCCCGATCTTACCATTCTTTTTTTTGAGAGACAGTCTCACCCTGTTGCCCAGGCTGGAGTGCAGTGGTGCGATCTCAGTTTGCTGCAACCTCCGCCTCCCAGGCTCAAACTATTCTCCTGCCTCAGCCTCCTGAGTCTCTGGAACCACAGGTGTGCACTACCATGCCCGGCTAATTTTTGTATTTTCAGTAGAGTTGGGGTTTTGCTATGTTGGCCAGGCTAGTCTTGAACCGTTGACCTCATGTGATCCGCCTGTGTTGGCCTTCCGAAGTACTGGAATTGTAGGCATGAGCTCCCTCTCAGGTATAACTGACACACTAGTTTCTACTCTCAGACCTGTAGCGGCAATCCCTTTCCTGCACAGGAGCATGCAGGCACAGAGAAAAGTTGTCTGGATGGCTTTTGGGCTTCTTAAAACAGTCCTGTGTCTTACACAGCTTTGTGGACTCCACAACCTGAGAAATTTACAAAAAATATAGAGCCTCCAGCATCTGATGAGGAACACTAAAAAGGGCATTCCAGACGGTGAGCAGCTCCGTCTTCCTTTATCTATTCGTTCAATGACTGAGGATTATCAGATGGTTCCCAAGCAACCAATCTCACAAGACTTCATAAGAAAAGCTTTTTAGTTGCAGATGAGTTTCTGAAGTAGCCCAGAGTCATATATGACTGTTTATGCCAGGAACTAAAATATTCAAAACACAGTCCAGCAGTATGTAATCAGACATTTCAGACTGGGATATGAAGTCATTTTACCCATCCCATATATGCTGCCTTCATGTCTGTCGGGTGGCCTCAACTGTGGGTCGATGCTCCACGTCTCATGCAATTCGCTCAAGAATTGCCAAAGTTATTTATACACCCATGATCATAATGGCATTATTCAAAAGAGCCAAAAGGTGGAAGCAACCCAAGTATCCATCGACAAATGAATGGATAAGCAAAATGAGGTAAGGAAAGAAATTCTGACACGTGCGACAACATGGATGAACCTTGGGGACATTATGCCAAGTGAAATAAACCAGTCACAAGAAAGCAAATACTGTATGATTCTACTTATACGATGTGCCTAGAGTAGTCAAATTCATAGGGATAGAAAGTAGCAGGGTGTTTGCCAGGGACTGGGGCGAGGAGGAACAGGGAGTTGTTTAACGGGTAGAGTTTTAGTTTTGTAAGATGAAACGGGTTCTGGAAATGGATGGCAATGATGGTTGCAAAACAACATGAACGTACTTAACATAGAACGTGAATGTGCAAACCAAGTGGTGACACATCACGGTACACCAAGTTATTTTCCACATGCATCTCTACTGAGTCCAATTCATTCATTTAAATATGGTTACAGTGGTAAATGTTACACGCATTTCACAACTGAAAATAAAAGCTAAAAAAAACTGCTACAAAAGAGAGGAAAAGGAAGGAAATATTGGCACATGCTACAACGTGGATGAGCCTCAAGGGCATTACGATGAGTAAAATAAGCCAGTCACACAGAAAAAGACAAATACCTTGTGATTCCACTCACATGAACTAGTTAGTCAAATTCCTAGAGACAGAAAGTGTTACATAGAATGGTGGTTGCCAGGGGCTAGTGGGAGGGGGAATGGGGAGTTGTTGTATAATGGACAGAGTTTCAGTCTTGCCAGATGAAGAGTTCTGGGGATGGCTGGTGGTGATGGTTGTACAACAATATGAGCAGAGTTAGGCCACTGAGCTGCACCTTTAACAACTGTTGACATGGCTAATTTTATGTTATGTATATTTTTCCACAATACAAAAAAAATTGCTAATGCTAACAAGGATAGCTCTTGTTTTGCAAAAACGCTAACTAACATAAGCCAGAAATAATAGAAGAAGTCATTAACATATACCCAAGACTAAAAAGCAAGAGAAAATAATGAAATCAATGACCTCAGCTAAGAAAACCTTCAATTTGGCTTTGTGCGATTTGTTTTTGTCTGTGCACATTTTAAATTTGTAGCAGTAATGACTGAAAAAGGGGAACCAAGTGAGTCTCAGTGCAGAGAAAACTAGGGCACTGCATCATTTAGAGAAACAGGTGCAACTGGTTTTATTTGGACTTTTTTCTCAACTGTCTTGTTGATAAATAAAAGCAGACACTATGTCAAATGAAGCGGAGAACTTTGCTCACAGCTGTTGGGAAATTGCTAAATTCCATGAAGATTGAGTTTACCTCAAATGTCCGTATGCTCTGCCTTCCTGGCCCTCTTGGTGGTGCCGGCAGCAGCATCAGCATCTGCTGTGCAGGTAAGCCGAGGGGTGACACGTCACAGCCTGCACAGTCATTTTCCAGGTGCGTCTCTGCCGAGTCCAATTCAATTGTCACACCCTTCTTACCTTCTACAGAACTGGTTCGAAACCTTGGCCACACGTGGAGTCTCCTGGGAGATTTCTAAAAATCCCAATGCCCAGTTTGAGCCTCAGCCCCACAAAATCAAAATCTGTGACGCTGGGACCCATGGTTGGGAATCACGGTTTTAAGGTAATGTTATAATCCCCTATACGATATCTGCAAGAGTAACAAAAGCTATATAAATGTTGTCCTCAAAAATATATCCTCTGTTATATATTTTGGATGTTTGTCTTCCCCACATCCCATGCTAAAATACGATCCCAGTGTTGGAGATGGGGCCAGGTAAAAGGTGTTTGGATCACGGGGGTAGATCCCTCATGAATGGCTTGGTGCTATCTCTGTGAGAGTGAGGGAGTCTCTCGAGATACAGTTGTTTAAAAGTGTGTGGCACCTCCCCCGTCACTCTCTTGCTCCCACTCTTGTCTTGTGATGTGCTGGCTTCCCTCTTCCCCTTCTGCCACGATTGGAAGCTCCCTGAGGCCCTCCCAGAAGGAGATGTCAGCACCACGCTTCCTGTACAGCCTGCAGAACCATGAGCCAAATAAACTTCCTTTTTTTAAAAAAATAAATTATCCAGTTTCAGCTATTCCTTTACAGCAATGGAAAAAAAAGGCCCAAGGTACTCTATTTTCTGTTCTCTCTTGTCTACCAACAATCCTATGAGAATTTCATATACCACTCCCATCTTTCCTCCCTTCTCAAAATAATTGGTTGAATCATAACCTAATAATTGACTTCTAGTGAACACATATTTATTAAGCACCTACTCTTCTAGATGCTGGGGATAGATGGTGAAGAAGTCAAAGTGCCAGCCTCCTGGAAGCTCACCAGAGGAGGCAGACAGATGCCCTTTGGGGCCCCCCTCCTTCCAGCCGCTGGGACTGTTGGCTGCCAGTGACTTAATTTCTGAGCCCCTCTTGGGGAGCTGGGGAGTGGATGCAAACTGGTCTTTTCATCTTGATTTGGGGGCAATGTAGAGCGATTCAGACCTCCCCATGGGATTGGCAGAGGCTTCTGTTACAACTAAGGCTTGGTTCCCCGCCTCCCTCTGCTCAGTCCTGCCTCCTTGCACCCTCCCATATGTTGACCTCAATGAACTTCCTAAGCACAAATCCTCATCTTAGGCAGTTTCCCAGGGAACTTGCCCCAAGACTGTGACATACACTAGAGTGCTTTAGTGGAGATGGGGCAGGTGGAAAATTCGAGATATATGTTGGAGGCAGAGCATATAAGACCCACTGATGGATTACAAATGAGCTGTGAGAAAAAAAAAAAAAAAGGCTGTCTTTAAAGGTAGAAGGCCTGAGAAATGGGTGGCTGATAAAGCTGTTTTCTGAGATTCTGTAGGGAGAACCACTGGCCACAGAAATTTTGGTCTGTCCCAAGATAATACCTTCCAGCTACAGCTTATAAATTATTAAATACCCTCCTAATGGTAGCTATTAGTTTTTGTGTGTTTTAAACGCTATTGGTGCTTTTGATATCTTAACTCATTTAATTTTCACAATGAGCCTGTAGGATCAGTATTATTATTTTCCCCATTCCTAAGATCCTTCAGTCTCCTCATCGCTCACCATTCTCTTCCTCTGGGCCTGGTCAAATAGGCTACATTGGCCTTCTCTCCCTCATCTGCATGCAGTAAACACCCTGTGACCTCAGGCCCTTGGCACATGCTCTCCTCTGCTTGAAGGATCCTTCCTCACCTCCAGCTCCACCACCACTGTTTTTCTGGCTATCACCTTCTTTATGTATCACCTCCAAAACTCCTTCCTCAAAGTGGCTTCTCTTGTTCTCCTAAGGTTAATCAGATTAGGTTCTGCTGGTCTCACAACACCCTACAATATTCCTTTACTAGGTAACCCTATTATATTTAATATGTATTTGGTTTTTGATTAATCCTATAGCATTTTTTATTGACTTACTAAAATTGTAATTAAATGACTGTGTGATAAATCACTTCCCTGGCGTATTTTAAGCTCCATGGAAGCAGGCATTACCTTATTCTGCTCTAGCCCCTAGCACAGAGCCTGGCACACCGTAGGTACTCAAGAAATATTTATCGAATGAGTGATGGAACTATGGAGGCTTAATGAAACTATAGAATTTTCTCTAGATTGCAAGTCAGTGTGCTGTAGAGCTGGGATGTGAACCCAGCTCTGTTTGAATTTAAAAGTCAAAACACATCACAGTTTCCTGACTGTAGTTGAATGGGCTGCCCCATGCAAGTGGTCAATAATACTTGCACTAAGCCAAAATGCACCAGAACTCAAGAACGTAACCCCAAAACTGGATTAGAATCCACAGGTTCCTGTAAGACTCTCTCTTTTCATTGGTTCCTGTGGGGGAATAATTTTTCTCCCACTTAGGCAATTTAAAAATAGATTCAAGTTGCCATGTGTACCCAGCACAATGGTGGTGGGATGGGCTGAGAAATGAGGGCAAGAAGCCATGAGGATCTGTAGTCATCTAAAATTCACAGATGAGGTTACTCAGTGAATTTTTTTAAGCTGATGAAGGATTCAGTAGAAAACTCCTTTGATTTCAACCCTCACGATAGATTTTTCTAAAATGGTGTCTTAGTCCATTTCATGGCGCTGTAACATGATACCACAGACTGGGTAATTTGTAAAGAACGGAAATTTATTTCCCACAGTTTGAGAGGCTGGGAGATCCAAGATCAAGAGGTCAGCATCTGGTGAGGGTCTTCTTGCTGCATCATCCCACGGTGGGAGGCAGAAGAGCCAGAGAAGGCAAGAAGAAGGCAGCCTACTGCTTCTAGACTACGAACCCATCCAGCATGGTACTATGCTGAGTACTTCAGGCAACTGTAACACAATGGTAAGTATTTGTCCATCTAAACATATCTAAGCATAGAAAAGGTAATTTATTGGTTACAATGGCTACATCACCAGCCTGTAGGAATTTGAGTTTTATTAAAGTCTTATGGAACTACCTTCTATAAGCAGTCCATTATTGACCAAACTTTGTTGTGTGTATGACCAATTTTGACTACACCCCCAAAGTTGAGTGCTACTCAGAGCACTCATACATATAGTTGTATGTTTATGTAGAATTGAAACAGAAGTTGCATGAAAAACGCTTGCCGCTTTGTGATCTATTCTTTCGTTTTTAATTTAATTTTATTTTCTGAGAAATTTGCTCTCTGATTTTATGAGCCACGAATGGGGGTCCCAACAGCAGTTTGAAGACACTCATTAGGTGGCTTTTAAGTACCACCCACACCTCAGATTAATCCTCGTGTTAGTATAGGGTGGCCCAGGAACTGGTGACTGAGCCTCTAAAAGACAATACGGTGCCCTGGTCTTTGAGTCATCCAAGCTATTCAGTAATATGCAAATCTGCCAACTCATTTTTCTCATATATTTGGAGTCTAATCTATATCAAACAAGCCTGAATTACTGGGGTTGGAAAACCAAGGCGCTCAGCCTGGCTCACATCACAGTAGGCAGCATGACCACATCCGTTCACTGTCAGCCACACATGGTGCTTCTTCCAACCTGGAAAGATATGGCTGCCTCTATGAATCAGAAACTTGAGACCCAAAGAGAAGGTCATGGCCTAAGTCACCATTGAGTAGAGGCAAAGCTAGGACCTAAATCCAAAGCTGGGTCTCTTGGTTCCCCGTCCAGTTTTCTAGTATTTATTCCTTGTGCCTGAATAGATGGAGACTTTGAGAAGTGATATAACTAATAATGTCTTACTATTGTGCACTTCATGGGCACCTATTCTGTGCCAGGCTTTGCTCCAAAAGTTTCACATGCATTGATTAATTCAATCACAAAAAGAAAACCCTAACTGGTACCATTTTTATGCTTAAGTAGACTAAAGGTGGGAGATAGGGAGTTTTTACTTCCTCCAAGCCTCGACTACGTTAAAAGTCCACAACAGGAAGTGCAAAGCTGAGTGTGTCTTATTGAATGAAGCCAAGATGGCCTTTCCCCAGGCTCCTCTGAGTAATGGATAAATACATTAGCGAAGGATATGAATTCAATTGAGCTAATTCAAATTTCATGCCACTTAATTTTAATAGGAAGAATATTGGCTCATAAATAACCCTTTAAAATAGTTGGAATGTGAATATGTGCATTCAGTGTTGAACTGAAGATATTATTTCAACATCATTTAATCTGATTCGTCTCAGGGGAATGAAGGAGACGTTTTTAGTGGCCACAGAGGTGGTTGACTGAAATACAAACAAATCTGAAAACAGAAGAATGAAACAGCATCCCCAGGCCCAGCTTCAGCATCTCTGCAGCATCTGGAGGCTCAGCCCATGGTAGGATATGACCCCTTCTCTTTTCCATCATTAATGTCCCAGGAGCCAGTGGAGGGTCACGTATGACACTCTGGTCATAGCCTGGGCTACTCATTAGAATTTCTGCTATTTCCTTTTCTCTCCCACTATCCCAAGAGCCCCAAGAGGGCAGGAATCAAGTCCTTTGAGGCTTTGTGTCGGTAGCATCTAGCCCAGTGTGCTTGGATGAATGACAAATGCTGGAGCCCAGGATGGCAAAGTGCAGATCCCGACAGCCCTGGAACCTCTGTTCTTACACACATCCCACCAGCCTAAGAATTCAGCAGCCTCCAGGTTCACCAGCCTCACCCAGCAGTAATAGTAAGACAGCTCAACTATATGCATCGCTGACTTTCGCCAACCCCTATATCAGCATTTTCAAATAAATCCTGGGAGATATTAGAGAATATCCCAAAGGGAGAGTAAGAAAGGTCTCCGTGGCTAGGAAGATTTATGAAGGTCTGTGTTAAATTAAATGAAATGCTTCTTTCTGGAGGACTTCTTGGAACCTATAGTACGCTAGAATGTGCTGTCCTTTTTCTAGGAGGACATGCGGTATTCAGCTTTTCTTTGGGTTCTCCAAGAAGCAGACCCTGAGCAACAAAGATCTGATATAAGTAATTTACTTTGGAGGTTATCCCAGGAAACATTTGTAGAGAGTGGGGAAGTGAGAGAGGAAAAAGAAAGCAGAATTAGCAAGGGTTTGTAAAGCAAGTTACCTGTTATGTCCCCTTGAAATTCATGTTGAAGCCCTAATCCGCAGTATGGCTGTATCTGGAGATAGGCCCTTTATGGCAGTAATTAAATGAGGTCATATGAGTGAGGTCCTGGTCCCATAGGATTAGTGTCCTTACGAGACAAGACACAGAGAGCTCACTCTCTCTGCACTCAGGCACTGATGTAAGGCCATGTGAGGATTTAGGGAGAAGACAGCTACCTGCAAGCCAGGAAAAGAGTCCTCACCACAAACTGAACCCTGCCAGGACCTTAGCATTGGACTTCCAGCCTCCAGAACTGTGAGATAATAAATTTCTGTTCTTTAAGCAACCCAATTCGTGGTGTTTTGTTATGGCGGCCTAAGCTGCCTAGTATATTCCCTCTGTGGGTAACGAGGCTGAAGCCTGCCAGGAGTCAGAGTAAAGCATGCACCAGGGACTTGGTTAAACCACCAGGAAATAAACTGGAGGCCTTAAGCTTGAACAATAATAGGCTATAAAGCAAATTCTGTATTGTGCTAGGATGCTTGGCTCTAACTGTGTGGGCAGCACAACCATGGCAATTAACATGTTCTCCAGCCTGCAGTGGCTTCTTCACTCTGAAAAGATGATGGCAGCTCATTAGCCCACGTTGCTGAGACCCAGAAAGGAGAGCAGGAGCTGGTATGCTTATACACCAATTCCACTGCTCCCAGGGGTATAACTTTCCTGGCACTTCCAACCTGCAGTGCAAGTGGCAAAGCAGGCTCTAGATCAGAGAATCTTTGGGCAAAGAGATGCAGGGGCTGGCTGCTATAGGAATCGGCTGCTATGCCCTGGGAGGGAAGGCACGTGCTGGGCATCGATGCCAAGCAGGTGCACTTTCCTCACATGTGCTGGCAGCCTGTGGGGCAGCAGAACCCCTTGAAACACAATTTGGGGAGGTTTGCTCTAGATCCACCAGAGAACTTGACTTCCTGTCACGATTCTATCTGTCCACTTACAGCAAAATCCCCCCACCTGGGGCCCTAAAACAGCAGAGGGTTATCTTCTCACAGCTGTGAAGCCTAGAAGTCCAAGATCGAGATGGCAGCAGGGTGGGTTCCCTCTGAGGCCACTCTCTTCGGCTTGTGGGTGACTGTCTCCTCCCTGCGTGCTCACCTCATCTTCCCTGTGTGTGTCAATGACCTGATCTTACCTTACAAGGACACCAGTCATACTGGATTAAGGCCCAGCCCTGATGGCCTCATTTTAACTTAATCATCTCTTTGAAGAAACTGTCTCCAAATACAGTCCCATTCTGAGGTACTGGGGGTTGGGATCGCAGCACGTAAATTTTCTGGGGACACAATTTAGCCCTTAACATGATCTGTGCCTTTGCTGGCACTAAGGCAAGTCATTTGAAAAAGACAAAAGACGCAAGCAGGGCTTGCCTCCAACCTGACCTGTAGATTAGCGCGTCCAACTCTGACATGACTCCCCCAGGTATGATGGACACCCCGGCAGAGGCCCACCCAGCTGGTCCAGGGAGAGGCTCTCGGGGCCACCAGATGCTAAACACCCAGGCCCCTGGAAAGGCCACCCTGCCACCAGTCTCGTGCTGCAGCTGGCTCAGGCCAACCTCTCAACAGCCGATTCTCCCAGCTCCTTATTCCAACTCCATTGACCCATTCATCAAAAATAAGGCTCTTCTATGTGCCAGGCGGTGTTCTACGGCCCTGGAGTTACAGCCCTGTACCAAATAGACAAACATCCGGGCCTTTGTCAAGCTTGTAACCTGGTGGAAAAGTGGCAAGGAGAGAGATAACAAGAGAAAGAATTAAAATAGCACGTGATAAAAAGAAAGAAAGAAAGTATCATCAATGGTGATAAGTGCTAAGCAGAAAAATAAAGCTGGAAAGAGGACTCATGTGTGTTGGGGTATGCAGGTTAGACAAGGTGGCTGAGGCAGGACCCGCCGAAATGGGATCTTTGAGGAAACACCCGGGGGAAGCAGAAGCCAGTCGTGAAACACGGGGGAAGGGCCGACAACCAGGGCTCTGAGAGGAAAGGGGGCCGGAGGGGTAGAGGTGGAAGAGCAGGAGGCCCAGGAAGCCAAGAATGGCAGGGAACTTCAGCCTCACTTTCAGGGAGACGGTATCTCATTGGGGAGTTCTGGCCAAGGAAAAATGTGATCTGACTTAGGAGCACCTTAGTCCAAATGAGTGTCACTGCTCACCTGGATTACCCCAAGAGCTCCCCAGAGCATTGATGCACATGCTATTTTATTTCTTTCTCTTGTTATCTCTCTCCTTGCCGCTTTTCCACCAGGTTACAAGCTTGACAAATGCCCGGATGTTTGTCTATTTGGTACGGGGCTGTAACTCCAGGGCCCTAGAACACCGCCTGGCACATAGAAGAGCCTTATTTTTGATGAATGGGTCAATGGAGTTGGAATAGGGAGCTGGGAGAATTGGCTGTTGAGAGGTTGGCCCGAGCCAGCTGCAGCACGAGACTGGTGGCAGGGTGGGCCTTTCCAGGGGCCTGGGAGCTTGGGATAACCCAGGTGAGCAGTGACACTCATTTGCACTAAGGTGATTGACGTGGATGAGGTGAGATGTGGGGGGATTCTGGAGCCATTTTTTTCATTTCTAACATTTTTTATTTGATCACTTTATGGTTGATTCATTCTTTGAATTTATTTTCTACGGTGTTCCTCTACTAGCTATTTTAAAAATTGACTTTATCTTTTTTAGACCAGTTTTACTGAGCAGAAAGTACAGAGAGTTCCCATGGAGCCCCACCTTTCCTCCCCCACACAGCCCCCTGCCCCCGTTATCCACATCCTCCATAGAGCGGTGCGTTTGTTAAAACTGATGAACCTACGTTGACTCATCGTCATCACCTGAAGTCCATAGTTGACATTAGGATTTACTCTTGGTTTTGTACGTTCTGTGGGTTTGGACTAATGTATAATCACACGGACTTACCATTGCAGTACCATACAGAATAGTTTCACTGCCCTGAAATCCTCTGTGCTCCACCTATTCATCCCTCCCTCCACCCTAACCCCAGGCAACCACTGATCTGTCTCCACTGCCTTTCCAAAATGTTCATAGGGTTGGAATTATACAGTATATAGTCTGTTCAGGTTGGTTTCTTTTACTCAGCCATGTGAATTGTGGTTTCTTCCACGTCTTTTCACAGCTTGATAGTATATTTCTTTTTAATGTTGCATAATATTCCACTGTCTGCATGGACCACAGTTTGTTTATCCAGTCATCTACTGAAGGACATCTTGGTTGCTCCCACGTTTTGGCAGATTTGGATTCTGGATGTATTTTGAGGGGAGAGTGGACAGGATTTCCTGACAGCTTGGATGTTTTGTGAGCAGTGACTCCAAGGAGAATGCCAAGTACTTGGCCAGTACACCAGAAAGAAAGGGATTCACGTGGGTCTCCACCTGCACAGGGAGACAGGAGATAATGCACTGGAGATAGTGACAGCAACAGTCATCACAATTGTTTACTGAGCCTTAGCTTTGTGCCGGGCTGGGATGAGGATACTGTGTGCCCTAGCCCATATAATGCAATACTAGCCCTAGGCAGTAAATGCTGTTAATATTCTCATTTTACAAATAAGAGAAGTGAAGCGAATTGTTTACTTGCTCAAGGCCACATAGGTCTGCTCATATCTGGCTCCTGAGACAATAAATATTTATTATATAATAATTGGGTTAATGTGGTCTCCCCTCAAACATAAGCCACTCATAACGTGCTGACACAAATGATGTCTTTGAGTGTGTAATGCTGAAGGTGAGGGCCTAAACCAAGGTAAATTCACAGAGCAATGAATGTCACCTCCTGAGGCTTCTTGGGAGGCAGTCGGCCAGCCATTTCCCCCAGCAACAACATCCCAACATGCTTTTGCAGCATGAGTATTTTCTAATTCCCATAAAGGGTCGAGTTTGTCACACAGGGCTCAGCACACATTAGGTGCTCTGTAAACACTGGCTATCAATTCAGAGAGGTGAGGAACGCTCATGGGTTCATAAGAAAACAACTGCTGATAATTTGCAATTTTCCCTGTGTATTTTCCCTACTAATTTGACAGAAAGTGTTAAATCTTTTCTATGACCCCATTGAGTGGATACAAAAGGCACGTCATCAGATCTGTCAGTGATTCTCAAGAGCCATTCCTGGGACTCATCTGAGCCATGGCAGTTTCCACCCATTTGGGGGTCATGACCAACACAGTGAGTTTTCATAAAACCAGTTGAATTTAATGAAAGCACTCTCCTTTTGTGTGTGATACGTCTCTGTGTCTGTGTGCGTTTGCGTGTGTGTGCTGAAAAGGTCTTCTTTACTGTGAAATGATAATGAAGGTAGGTAGAAGTGTTCTCACTAAAGGAGTGTGTTTACCAAAATATAAGATTGGCAGCTCCATGTTGGTCTCTCCTTTTTGTACTTGTCGCTGTTGGTGGTGAACTTTACCAAGGCATGGAATCCAAATGTCGAGGTACCACTGGTCTTACATGGTCATCGTAAATTCAGTTATGCGCAAGCCTCAAGTGTAGCGTGTAGAATCAAATGTAGAATGATGAAGAGTTAGGACTGATGGGTCATCTTTATCACCAATGAAAATATGTGCTAATTGCCCATCCGCATATGACTCTGGCCTGGGGAGGCAACATCTAGAGATAAAACAGAGAACTAACAATTCCTCACTGTGAACGAGACCATGGCAGAGCCCTCCCCGTCACATGTTATCACACTCTGGGCACATATCCTGCAGAGCTTTGGGTGCAAATTTAGTGTCCCCAGCCTCTGTGTGAGGCCGAAGGAGTTGAGTAGAAGTGAAGAGGAGGTACGTCGTTCACAAGCCGGGACGGGGCCTTGCACCCGCACCCTGGGACCTTACTGTCCCTTCCTCTCCCACTCATTCAGCAACGTTTCAAGCCAGTATTTCAAGAGCTACAGAATGTGGACATGCTGAACCATCATGTTTTGGTTAAAATTTATTGATTATAACTGGCTGCCTAAGTCTCCTAATATAGTAAAAAAAAATTAGAAGCAAAGTAGCACATCAGCAAAATACTCCACTTCCCTGCTTCTAGCCACCCTCGGACTATCCTCCCATCTTCTCATTTCAAGAAGGCATGTCCAGCAGGAGGGCACCAGAATTAAAAAATCCCGTCAGAAGAAAAGGCCGTGGCTTTGCTCGCAGTACAGCATGGTGCATCAGGTACAATTAAATATAGGTCACAAGGAAAGAGAGAGATTGCAAACACATGATTCACAGTGCATTAAGTGATGGATCCCCCAGGACTGCTCCTTTGCAGAGAAAGCATGTGCTGTCAAGCTGGCCTGCAGACGTTTAACTCTTCATCTCAAATATAAAGCATTTTGGTTGCGTAAACAGTGCTCCTAAGTCATTAGTGATTCACAAAATCAATACCGTGCCTGATCACTGGCTTCTCTCCTCTAGTTCTTGCCCAAACACGGCGAGGATGTCAAGGCCTGGGAAGATAACTTCCCAGCATCCCTGGCTACAGTGCCTTCCAGCCCTGAGCTGGCGGTGCGCTACTGTTCTGAGCCACACTGCCTGAATCAGGGTTAACAGTCTTTATCACAAGGCCAGGGAAGAACAATCTCTTCTTTTTACAACTGGTTGAAACTCCAGGCGAACACTCCCTTTTTACTCCCAAACAAGAGTGGCCCAGGCTGCTATTGTTGGAGGAAATGTGTGCTGTGAGCAAAGCTCCAGCCTTTTCTTCTGATGAGATTTCTAAATTCTGGTGCCCTCCTGCTGGACGCGCCTTCTTGAAAAGAGAAAATGGGGGGATAATCTGAGGGTGGCTAGAAGCAGGGAAGCAAAGTATTTTGCTGATGCATTGCTATTTTGCTTCTAAGTTTTCTTTTATTATATTGGCTAATTATTCATACTTGTCCAAACTTGGAAACAGCCAGGGTATCCTTCAGTAGGTGAAAGGATAAAGAAGCTCCACTGTCTTGACCATTAAAAATTAGATGCCTTTAAAGTGCTCCAGATCCCAGAAACCAGTTTGTGAGCTCAGCCTCTCTTCTCATTGCAGCTTTGGAAATGCTGGTCGACACCTCCTTGCTGGCCTTGCCCTTCAGGGAACTGGTGCCCATCTCCTGGTGCTCTGATGCATCTGATATTTATGCTAAGAGAGGGTCTCAGGATTCCCCCAAGAGGCACAGACAACAGCTTCTCCCCACACTGTTGGAAATGCCTGTAACCAGAATCACATGAGCGTCCCTGAATGGTCCAGCCAGCGTTCAGCTATCATCCTTTGCCCATGACCTCGACAAATCTGCCATGACAGGCAAAGTTGGTGCAAGGAATCAGCAAGGGATCAGTCACCCTCTCTTTTGGATGTAGGGCCCCGGGCCTAACACAGCCAGTAAAGGGCCTTTGAGAATATTTGCAATGACATCAACAGGAAAGAACTCCAGAAGCAGATTTCTGAGGTTTTACTGAGGCCCTATTAGATTATAAACAGGTTTCAAAATTGAAATGATGATGGAGTCTTAGGGTAGACTTGTGCAGGACAAGCTCCCGCCTTTCTAAACAGACGCAAACCTGGGTCTTCAAACTCTTATCTGAGAAGGGACATTGGATGGATGTAAGACTTCCGTAAGTCCATTTTAAAGCTTACTGTAAGTGACACTTGCTCTCTAGGTGGTTTTGTGCAGTGGCTCGGGAAGCAGATCTTGGCACCTGACTGCCTGGCTTTGAGAGCAGGTCTAGAACCTCACTGTGCGTCAACTCCCTCAGCCATACATGGGGTCATAGAGGTGCTCTACCTCGCAGGGTTGTTGGGAGCATTGTTAGAATGTACTTGCAAGGCTCCTAGCACAGTGCCTGGCACACAGTAAGCACGTAATAAATACTGGATATCCTGTTGTTGGCAACTAGAGGCCTGGCCCTGCGGGGCCTGAGTGAGGCGGTTAGAGTTTGCAAGGATCTGTGGGCAGCCCAGGTCTCCCCAGCTCATGGCGGAGGCCTGCATTCCTTTCCCATTGCTGGTCACACATTACCTCAAACTGTGTGGCTTAAAACAACAAAGATTATCCAGCAACAATGCGCCTTTGTATTCACCCAAATGAATTGAAAACTTATATCCACACAAAACCTGCACACAGATATGGATAGCACTTTATTCATAATTATCTAAACTTGGGAACAACCAAGGTGTCCTGCAGTAGGTGAATGGATAAAGAAATCCAGACATTGGAATATTACTCAGCAATAAAAATACATGAGCTGGCCGGGTGCGGTGGCTCAGGCCTGTAATCCCAGCACTCTGGGAGGCCGAGGCAGGCGGATCACGAGGTCAAGAGATCGAGATCATCCTGGCCAACATGGTGAAACCCTGTCTCTACTAAAAATACAAAAAATTAGCTGGGTGTGGTGGCATGCGCCTGTAGTCCCAGCTACTCGGGAGGTCGAGGCGGGAGAATTGGTTGAACCCGGGAGGCGGAGGTTGCAGTGAGCCGAGATCGCACCCCTGCACTCCAGCCTGGTGCCTGATGACAGAGCGAGCCTCTGTCTCAAAAAAAAAAAAAAAAAAAAGAAAGAAAAGAAAAGAGCTATTGAGCTGTGAAAAGACATGGAAGACCCTTAAATGCATGTTGCTACATTCAAGAAGCCAATCTGAAAAGGCTACGTACTGTATCATCCCAATTCTATGACATTCTGGAGAAGGCAAACCTAGGGAGACGGTAAAAATTTAGCTATTGCTGGGGGTTGGGGGAGGGAGGGATGAACAGGCAGAGCACAGAGGATTTTAGGTCAGGGAAACCACTCTGTGTGATAGTATGATGGTGGATACACGTCATTACAGATATGTCAAAACCCATAGAATAGATGACACCAGGGTGAACCCTTATGAAAACTATGGACTTCATTTAATAGTAATGTATCAATTTTAAAAACCCACACATTTGTTCTGGAGGTCAGAAGTCTACGGTGCGCCCACAGACCAGCATGACTTCTTGAAATCCAGGGAGGAATCCCCTTGATCTTCCCAGTTTCCAGAGGCTGCCAACATCCTGTGGCTCCTGGTCCCCGCTGTGTCTTCACAGCAGGCGGTGCAGCATCTTCACATCTCTCTGACTTTCTCCCTCCGCTTCTGTCTTCGCCTCTCTTACTACTGACCTTAATCCCCCCGCCTCCCTCTTAAAAGGACCTTTGTGGATAATCCAGAATGTCCTCCCATCTCAAGACATCTAATCACTTTTGCAAAGCACATTTGAACAAAGGTAATAGTCCCAGGTTCCTGGATGTAGGCCCTAGATATTTTGGGGGGTCATTATCCAGCCCGCCATAATGACGAAGAGGCAGTTGGAGGAGTTGGGGAAAGGGTGGGGCAAAAGATGCTGGGAGAAGAGAAAGGGGCAGATGAACGTCTGAGAGCGAGCAGAATCATCCCTGCCTGCTGTGGTCTGAATGTACCCCCGCAAATTGTCTATGCTGAAACTTAATCCCCAGTGCAACAGTATTGAGAACCGGGATTGGGGGAAGTGATTTGGTCTTGAGAGCTCTGTCCTCTTGAACAGAATTGAGTGCCCGTGGGAGCTTGTTTGCTTCTTCCGCCAGTGAAGACACAGGAAGAAGTCACCATCTAGAAGGAATGGACCCTCACCAGATGCTGAATCTGCTGGCACCATAATCTTGAACTTCCCAGTCTCCAGAACTGTGAGCAGTAAATTTCTATGGCTTCTAAATTACCCAGTCTGATGTAATTTGTTATGGCAGCCTGAGTGAACTAAGACAATAATCCTACAATAGAAGTTCTATACAGCAATGAAAAAGATTAAACTACTGCTCCTTGCAACAAATGAATATGTCTCACAGACATGTGGAGTGAAAGAAGCCAGACACAAAACTGTGCATACTATGTGATTCCATTCATACAGCGTTCAAAAACAGACAAACCTAATCTGTGGTATTAGAATTCAGAATAGTGGTTTCTTTTCAGAGGATAATTATTGGGAGCGGGCAAGAGGAAGGCTTTGGGGTACTGGTAATGTTTTATTTCTCAACATGGATAGTGGGTACACAGATATATCTATCTGATATATCTTCATTATACTGTAGTGCACTTGTGAAATAAGCACTTGGCTGTATTTAGGTTATACAGTCATAAAATTTACCGTCAGATGAAGAAACCAATAAAATCAAACTTTAATGTGGGATTATATTTTATTCTTAGGTGTGATATAGACCCTTGGCTGAACAGACTAAAGCATGGTCAATCTGTGGTTCAGATTAGTGTGCCAATTAATCAGATCTATGGAACTTGGCTAATAATCATCAACATAAGCAAGAAAGAAGTTGACTAGCAAAATTTCCATACAGACACCTTGTACTGTGCAATACTGGCTCCATTTATGACTTGCTCCAGCCAGCAATCTGGGACAGTCTCATGATTTACAAATTCAGTTACAAGAAGGGGCTAATATATGTGCCGTCGGGGTTTAAGTTGGCAAAGATGCCATGCATGATTAAGACAGGCACCGAACCGTTCTCACATAAAACAGTCATCGTTAGTATAGGCTGTGAAAATGCCGGATCACGCTGGAAGGTTTACAACTTCTTGCCGAAGTTATAAAAAAAAGTGACAAAAAAGGTAAGCGATGAAAAGGCAATAAACGTCACACCCTGAGGGCATCTGTGGCAGCGTCCTGTCATGGACGGTGGATACATCAAGAAGACAGCTTTGCAGACAGCTAATTTATGGCCTTTGTTACTGAGACTGCGCAAAACCTCCCCATTGGCCCATCCAATTCCAAGCTGTAGTGAATCCTGACCTCCAGGCCTGGAGTTGGTCTGCCTGGTGTCCCAACTCACTTTTCCTCTCAGAAATGCTCATTTGGTGAAGTTCAGAGGGGACGCCTATCACAGGACTCCACACGAGATCCAGGCCTGGCCAATTAATCTACTCTTTTCCTTTAGCTGCCATGGTCGGTTGGGGGCAGGGCGCACAGCCCAGGCTGGGCCAGGGTTCTCCATGGGAATTCCATTCACAAGTTAAGAATACAGTCTAAGGATGTGAGCCCAGGGCTGCCTGAGGCCACTTTCCATGGCTGCCTACAAGAAACTTGTCTGGGATAGGGAAGTTTGAGGCACAGAGACACAGAGAAGCAAAGACAAGCAAAAATAAATCAGGGCAGGGCTGACTGACAGGCACCTGCTTCCTGTAGCTTCTCCTTCTTTTATGTGAACCACTCCAGATCTTTCCTAGTCATGCCAGACAACAAAATGCCCCTTTTTTCTTAAACTAGTTTGAATTGGATTTCTGCTCCCTGGCAACAAAAGTCCTAACAAATAAACCAATAAACATAGAATCTGGAGTACAGGGAAGTTACAAGTAAACATTCCAAGGGGCAGTGGGGACAGAAGTGTGAATGCAGAGTTGACCTTCCCATCAGAGGAGCGGAGAGTCCACATCGCTGTTAGCTGTTGACTCCCGGGTTCTCCCCAGTGACAGTATCCAAGCCCCAGATGTAATTTGCCTCAGTTTCCTCCTTTGACTCTTCCCAGGTTTTACCATTTTTTTTAAATAAAAATCTGTATACTCTGCCATTCACCTCAATACCTTTTTCTCTCCTCCAATACTCAGTTCTTTTTTTTTTAATTTCTCAAACACATTAACGACCGAATCAAAAACCCCACTCTTTTAAGCTCTGTGAGATCAGGGCCATGTCAGTGTTATTGGCTAGTATAATGTCTGGCCAGCCCCATGCATTCGCTTCCCCTAAACTGTATTGCCAGAGTAAGATGACCAAAATTTTGCCACATAGGTCAAGCTATATTTGCCAAAACTACTACATGTTTGTGAAATGACTGTTCATTTTTCATTGCTTCGTTCTAAAACTCTTTGATTCATCACACAGAAATTGAGATGACATACCCTCATGAAAGCATTTGCTGCCTGCCATTATTGTTCATGTGTGTGTGTGTCACTACCAGACTGTGCACACTTGTGAGCAGAGACTGTGTCTTACTGAATTTGTATGTCCAGCCCTTAGCCAGGTTCTTGGGACAGACAGGTGTCTGATGTCTCCCCACTATGAACAATTCACTCTGAAGACTCCATAGAACCTTGCTCCTCCAAGTATGATCTGTGAACCCGCAGCGGCAGTAGCAGCAGCAGCAGCACTGGGGAAGAGGCTTACAAATGCAGAAGCTGGGACCCACCCCAGACTACTGAGAAGAATCTGTCCAGGTAAAAAGTTCAGACTATTCTAGAGGCAGCAGGAGGTCTTGGACATCATGGAATAGATGTGCCAAATAGAGGAAGTTGGGAAAAGGAGAGGCAGGTGGGTACCAGAAATGCAGGGGAGAGGGGATGAGGGCCTCAACCAGGGAGCTGAGGATGATGAGAAGCGGCATGCAGGGAGAGGTGGAGTGACCTTGTAGAGCCAGAAACTGAATGATGGAAAAAGGGGAGGAGATGCAGGAAGAAAGTCAAGGGTGATTGAGGCTCCGAATCCATTGGGCTGGGATAGAGATGATGTGAGCACCAGGGGAGACAGGCTGGTCAGCTGATGATGCCCCTGTAGGGTCCCTTGCCTACTGGCCATCTTCATTCATACAGAAGCGTCTGGGCAAGTGGAAGAAAGGCAGTGGGAAAACCTTCACTTCTGACAGGGCAAGACAAGACTATCACACTTTTTCCTTCTCCCATCTTTAAACTGAGGGATCATCTTCTAACTTAAAATCTACAAGGAGCTCTGGATTTTATATCCAGAGGAGACATGGACTCATAAGAGCAGACAGCTATCAGGTTCTTCATCTTAGAATCCACCGAAGTGGCCAAATGAAAAAATAAATTAATAGTGCCACTTCAGTATCTAAATGAATTGGGGTTTGGCCAGCGTCTGCAGGAAGCATCTACAAGAATTCAGTAAATGATTTCCATTTGAAAACACAGCTCAAAGAGTACTTAGTAAGTGCAATTTGGTGATGATAATGATGGTCCACATAGCAACAGCATCTATCCAGTTAAGCAAAGATTTCCGGGGAACAGTGATCATGAACCAGGTCCAGGACCATGGGCAATCCTAAAAAAAGCGTGCGGGGCATTTTGTTCTTTTAAAGATCTGCTCCCCTAACCTGCCCACCCCGCATCCCTGCTGCTGATCGTGAATACCAATCTAAGCAATTCTTTTCGCCCTGAATGCTGCGGTTTAGGTGAAAGCGTGGAGCAGCCAGGACCCTGAAGACTGGAACTCCCCAGGGAAACCACAGGAACGAAATAGGTCACGGGGCTCCCAGGCAGCGCTTCCCTGCCCCGCCCGGTGCAAGCCCGGGGCCGGCGGCTGGGTGGGGCGCGCGGCGGTGCACGCAGGCCGGGCGACCGTGCAGTTCTCAGCCTCTGGGCTCTCTCGCCCCGCGCCCGCCCTGGGGCTGCCCTCGCCTGCCCTCGCCCTAGCGCAGCCCCGACCCGTGGGGGCGCGCGCAGCCTCCGGGGGCTCCCGCGGGCGGGCGCGCGCGGGGCGGGGGCGGCGCGCGCGCGGGGAGCGTGTGGGCCGGGCGGGCGCGGCGGGGAGAGCCGGGCGCGCGAGCGGAGCCTACTGCTCACCTGCAGCCGCGCCGCTTACCTGCCGCGGAGCAGGCGCCCAGCGCCCTCCCGGCCAGCTCCGGAGCCCGGCCGCCGGCCCTTCCCACCGCGGGCACCGGCGCCGACATGCGACACGAGTAGCCCGCGCGCTTCGGAAGCACTGGAGGAGCCCCCCTCGGCCTGGCGCGCCAAGGTGACCCCCTCGATGACCCCCCGCCCCCGCGGACCGCCCGTCCCTGCACCCTGTCTGTCCCCCTCGCCTCCGACTCCCGTTTCCGCCGCCAGGGGAGTGGCGGCAGTGCATGGGCATCTGTCTGTCTGTCTGTCTCGGCACTTCCATTGCACACACCTCCCTTCTGTGGCCCTCCCGACTTTCCCGTGCGCACGGGGGGAGTGGGAGCCCCTCTTTGTTCGGGTCGGGGGTGCGTTTGAGGGTGTGCACGCGCGCGTGGGATGTGTTTAGAGGGTGGGAGTACGATGGAAATAGGTGATTTAAATATTCCATCGAGGATGGCGGCCCCCGGCTAGCGACCTGCGGCTGCCGCGTGGTTTCCTCGGCAGCAGCCCAGATGTCAAACAGTTGTTCGTTTTCAGCATGCGAGATGTGATTTTCCAGTGTGCATTCCCGGCGCTTTTGCAAACAGACCGCCGCGAGTCCGTGTGTGCCTGCCTCGCTCACGCTGGTGTTTTGGAGTTCTACCCTGTGTTTCCTCCAATGCCAAACGGCGTTTTTGTTGTGGGGTTTAAACCACCGAGACTTTGGCTTTTGTTTCGTTTCACAACAGTTCCTCATTCCCGAAGCTTGTGGCATTCGGTACTGGCATCTGAGTAGTGGCTGGCTTTCTGTTTGTCTGTGTGTTTTTTGCATGATCTTGGATTGTCACCCTGCTGTATCTAAACATTAAAAAGCCTGTCTTTTCGTTGAAGAGGACAGGGGTTAAAATGAATGAAGACCTGAAGGTCAATTTAAGCGGGCTGCCTCGGGATTATTTAGATGCCGCTGCTGCGGAGAACATCTCGGCTGCTGTCTCCTCCCGGGTTCCTGTCGTAGAGCCAGAGCCTGAGCTCGTAGTCAACCCCTGGGACATTGTCTTGTGTACCTCGGGAACCCTCATCTCCTGTGAAAATGCCATTGTGGTCCTTATCATCTTCCACAACCCCAGCCTGCGAGCGCCCATGTTCCTGCTGATAGGCAGCCTGGCTCTTGCAGACCTGCTGGCCGGCATTGGACTCATCATCAATTTTGTTTTTGCCTACTTGCTTCAGTCAGAAGCCACCAAGCTGGTCACGATTGGCCTCATTGTCGCCTCTTTCTCTGCCTCTGTCTGCAGCTTGCTGGCTATCACTGTTGACCGATACCTCTCACTATACTACGCTCTGACTTACCATTCGGAGAGGACGGTCACGTTTACCTATGTCATGCTCATCATGCTCTGGGGGACCTCCATCTGCCTGGGGCTGCTGCCCGTCATGGGATGGAACTGCCTCCGAGACGAGTCCACCTGCAGCGTGGTCAGACCGCTCACCAAGAACAACGCGGCCATCCTCTCGGTGTCCTTCCTCTTCATGTTCGCGCTCATGCTTCAGCTCTACATCCAGATCTGTAAGATTGTGATGAGGCACGCCCATCAGATAGCCCTGCAGCACCACTTCCTGGCCACGTCGCACTACGTGACCACCCGGAAAGGAGTCTCCACCCTGGCTATCATCCTGGGGACCTTTGCTGCTTGCTGGATGCCTTTCACTCTCTATTCCTTGATAGCAGATTACACCTACCCCTCCATCTACACCTACGCCACCCTCCTGCCTGCCACCTACAATTCCATCATCAACCCTGTCATATATGCTTTCAGAAACCAAGAGATCCAGAAAGCGCTCTGTCTCATTTGCTGCGGCTGCATCCCATCCAGTCTCGCCCAGAGAGCGCGCTCGCCCAGCGATGTGTAGCACCCTTGCACCCAGAGGACTCTGCATTTACCAAGCACTTCCACTGCCTGGCTAAGGCTTGAGATGTTTCCCTTGGATTCCTTGCATTGGGTTCCCTCTCAAGCCACAAGAGCACTTAGCATTGGTGAAGCAATGACATCGTTTAGATGAGTTAAGTGATTGAAGTGAAAATAATGTTACCAGTGTTTTCACCATCAAAAAAAATCGTTGAGCTCTTCGCTCAATATTCTTTTGTTTTGCTTGGGGGCAGGGGTTTCCTTTTATATTTTGTTTGAAGGGCTGATTGGGGGTAGGAAAGGAGGAAAGGGATATGATATGTCCACGATGTTATAAGAAGTAAATGAGGTTCAGAGTTTTTACCTGGACTTTAAAATAAATCTGAGTGATTGAGGAAAATTGAGAAAGAGTTACTTTTTTCCAGACCGTTCTTTTTTTACATGATGGTAGTTTTTTAATGCTGCATGTATGTAACAGAATACAACCCCTTTCAAGCCAATACAAATAGTTTACATAATTGGTCTGGAAGGGACCTGATTTTGCTAACATGAACTCAGTAATGTCACCGGCATTGAAACCATGAACACATTGTTATTCATTCTTTCTTTCCTTTCAGCAGTTACTGTTCACAAGAATTCCTTTGGTGTTTCTATAAATGTTGCAGCTCCTTCTGCATGGTTGACTGTGTTAGCTAGGCCAGTAGTTTCAAATGTTCTCATGTAAATCTAGATTCCAAGAGGTCATTTTTCAATATAGTTTTTCAATATGTACTTTCTAAAATGAATCCTGAAATAGGTTTTGGTTTTCATATGAAGTAGGATTCATTAGATCCACATTGTAGTTTCTTAAGCTATTGTCTGATTGTTTTCAGAAAACAAAAGGAAAAAAATATTAATAATAGCTATTAAAAGTAGATTAAATTTATTTTAATATATTCTGAAAAAATAAACTAATGTGACATTATCATGAAACGAGAAAGCCTCACCTTTCCTCTCTCTAAGAATATATTAATAGTTATTCTTGATTGAGACACAAAGAATAAATATCATAGGCCAAGTTTTTCTGGTTTCATACTGTCTGTGGTACATAATGCATTTGAAACAGGCAGGCCCCTATTTTAATGATTAGGTTTGTTTGTGATTGCACAGTGTCCATCTATGACTGTGATGTATACCAGCTATATCCTATAAGGTCATAAACAGAATGACCATCGGCTGTTGATGAAAAGTTATGTTTGAAATCTTTTAACTTCTTTTCACCAAAAATCAATTTATATGCAAGAAAAGTCATATTGCCTGTTTTCAGAGATCAAGAATGTAGTCAGGAAATTGCAAAGAAGAATTCACTTTAAACACATTGTAAAATCAGTGTGTCTCAGTTTTCATTTTTGTTCATGCAGACAAATGTAGACACAGATACCTTCCCTCCATTTGCAATGGATTTATAGTTACGTCTATATAATCAGTGGAAAAAATTCTTGGCAGCACATCAACTTAGCCCATTCAGATGGCAGCAAGAGCAGTATTTCAGGGTCATTGTAATAAGTTAACCTTATTGGTTTGCCCCAGATGTGATGCCCAGGGTGGTCTCGGGACCACTCTGGGAGACTGCATGCTGATGCCTTCTCTCCAGAGCCTCTTCTAATGTCGAACATGTGTGAATAAATCCTCTACTTGAATCTGTGTCTCCTCCCTGAGGTTACTTATGGAAGCAGGAGAGGAACTGAAATACTTAAGAAATGGGAAAGAATTTTCAATACATATCACTGGATTATCAATCTAATAAAATTGATGCCTTTAAAATATTTCTTTTGACATCCGATGGAGTTGGTAGATTGAATATGATGAGTCTGTTTATTTTTAATTAATTAAAATTGAATAGCATCACCGTGGGAGATTTGACAAAGGTAAGTTGGTTTTGACAAGGGCTGGGAAACATCCATAGTGAGGTTTAGAGGAATAAATGATGATTTTATAGAAAGAGTGGCTCCATTTGCATATTTCCAATAGTAAGAGTTATAATGAGAATAATATGTACTCGTTGTGACCACATGTGGGCCAGGCCCCATGCTGGATGTTTTACTATAATCACAAAAATACTACTTCGATCGGTGAGAAAACGAAAACTAAGAGAGGAGAAGATAAAAAATTTGTCCGAGGCCACAAAGCACAAGGGAAGAGTCAGAATTTGAAGTCACGTTTGCCAAAATCTAAGTCTTTCTCCTTCCCTGTACCTTGGAAGCTTCATCCGTCAGTGGATACCAGGGCTGAGGAAACTGAACTGTAACATGTTCCTGTCACAGAGTTGGGCTCTACATTTAAGAAATAAAACTTGGCCTGGCGAGGTGGCTCACACCTGTAATCCCAGCACTTTGGGAGGCCAAGGCAGGTGGCTCACCCCAGCTCAGGAGTCAGAAACCAGCCTGACCAACAGGATGAAACCCTGTCTCTACTAAAAATAAAAAAATTAGACAGGCATGGTGGCAGACGCCTGTAATCCCAGCTACTTGGGAGGCTGAGGCAGGAGAATTGTTTGAAGCCAGGAGGCGGAAGTAGCAGTGACCCGAGATCACACCACTGCACTCCAGCCTGGGTGACAGAGCAAGACTCCATCTCAGAAAAAAGAAAGACATAAAACTTCCTCTTTAAAATTACACTAGTTAAGTGGTTGCTTTTGACCCATGTTTTTAAAACATCTAGTTTCAGCTAAGAGATTTTTCGATTCAACTAATAACATGCCCTTACTGTTTAAATTGTGAAAATAGATGGATATTTATGTGGTTTTCTACAAGGTTTCTTTTTCCTATGGAGCTAATTATTTTTAAGTGTGCACATATCTCAGTGTACATGTGTGTATGTATGTATTTGTGCATACATATACCCAATAATGTTAACGTTGCAACAGAACCAAAGACTCACGGATAACTCACATTTCCAACAGTCCTGAGGTAGCAGGTAATCTTTTACTTCACATAATTAAAATTTCTAGCTACCAAGGAATTGACATTATTCCAGCAGAGTTATCCTTGTAACTAGGACAGCTCCATTACTTTACCAGAATCCTGAATTAGTCAAAACTAGTCACCTAGGTTATGACTAGCTAGGGTTTCCTTTCCTTTTATTCCCTTAACTCTTTATTTCTTTCTCTTAGTGAAGTTTGTTTTTAAAGGTTAAGGGGACCACCTGCCTCCTAGTGCCTGGGGGTTGGGAAGAAGGGAGGTAGAACACTTCCTTGCCTGGGAGCCTAAATTAAGGAGCCAGGTTCAGGAGGGCTGGATTCCTTGGTTGACTTGGCCATGCAGAAATAGTCTTAGACTCCCCCAGGATTTAAAATAGGATTGAAACAAGAAGTTTAAAAGAGCAGATGAGGAATAGAGATACTTAGTGCCAATAAAAATATTGTGGAGATTTCTTAGGCTTTTTTTTTTAAATGCTTAATCCATTATTAAAATAATAATTGACTTTATTTTATAGTAATATATGATAATATGAAGTTAGGATGACTTGCCATTTCAGATTTAAAATACATATTAATTAAGTGACTACTATGTTGTGATTTTGAATACTGTTTAAGTTTCTATGTTGATTGTATGCCTAGTATAATAAAGGAAAAGATTGCCTTATTGTCCCCTTTAAAATTTGTCATAATTATTGAGTGTCTTCATATATGGTTAGTACCTCTAAGTCTGTTTAGAATTTTAAGAATCACAAACTAATAATTTTATACATCATGGCTTGAATTCACAAATCTGTCTTCTGAAGAAATTACAGAAAAAGATATCGGTAATTTTGGCTAGGGCTCCTTAAACTTTAAATATCAGAAGAGTATACAAATCACCTGAGAATCTTATTAAAATGCAAACTTGGCTTCAGTCAGTCTGGGGCATGGCTAAATTTCCAACAAGCTCCGGGGATGCTGATGCTGACTGTCTATAAACAATGCTGATTTGCAAGGATAAGTGTCACACTTTCAGCATTCTTTAAATGTAAATGTACCACATAAATAATATATATATTTAAAGTGTTTATTTTTGTCGGAGGTTAATCACTCGTCTGTATTCAATGGAGATGAACTTTGAACTGTTCCTACAGCTTCTCAGTGTCTGATAAAGATCCATAAATGTATTTTTCCCATGTTAATGATCTAACTTTTAAACATCCTAATGATCATTATCTTAAGTTAGTTCTTCCAGAAGCTTTACATAGATGCAATGTGTTTCTATAGGTGTGTGTGTGCATACCTGGCAATGAAGGTTTTCACCTCCATTTCTCCCAGGACAGTTATCTTTGGGACATGAGCGGTTTGGGTTTGGGAGCTGCAAGTGTCTTCATGAATTCATCTTGAGATGATTGTGATGAAAACCTTTGTTCTCTGAGTTCTAAAATTCGACTGAACTTACTCCAAAGCAACCTTTCTAGACAGGTACATTAGAGAAGTTTTAAAATAACTCACCTTCCTTTGATACTTATCTGTAACTTTTTTTTTTTTTTTAGCATCAAAAATACTATTAATGTTAATAGTTACCCTGGTCACAGGTACTGTGCTTCCTTTCTGCCCAAGGAGGTGAGAACTTTTTTAAATCCAATAGAAACACGTTAAAGCACGTAAAGTGGATTTTAATATGTAACTTACATATGTCCACTGTATAAGATATTTATAGAAAACATCTATGAATTTTTTAATCATAAGCAATTCAGATACTAGCATCAAGCACAAGTGAACAAATTTCAATTGAAAATAAGCTTGGGGCATACTTATTAGGGCACAGATTCCCTTGGTAGTGAGTATTTGAACAGACAACTACAAATAGAATATTTTAAAAGGCAAAAGAGCATCTTATGGGATTCTGTGTATGGCTTGGCTTTGCATTTCTCACTAAAAATCACATTTTGAATCTACGGGATTCTTACTTGAGTTGGTGAAAATACAAACCTTTCACATAAGGAGAGGTGAAGGCCTGTCTTTTACAGATATATGTAGTTACTGGGATATGACCTAAGGGAAAATTGGTTCCGATACAACTATATCCTCACTCCTTCCCAGATCATTTTGAAACATGAACAAATTTATTCTGGGATTCTATAGAACCTAATAATTTGAAGAAAACATATGGAGTAGAATATTCTACATCAAATCGAAATCACCTAAGTCAAGATCTCTTTGGAAACTGAACACTTTCTCTCAATGCCTTGCAGTGTTTTGAAATTCCAAATCTCGATCTTTCTTATTATATTGTAATTCTATTTTTGTCTTGGTCAAACCTCTGGAGGTACAGAGAACCTCCCAATCCCAGTCAACATCGATATATTGAAAATATCCATTAAACAATATTGTTCTCTTCTTAAAATAAAACTCTCAATTACTTATGTCTTATGTTTCTGATTTTATTTTATATCCTTTTGATCATTTCCTGATCCCCTTTTCCATTATAATTTCCATATCATTTACCATTTCTCTGCATACCTTTCAAATCAGAATGCGGATACAATAATCTCCTAAATGGAGCAGAATGACGCTCTGCTTCTGGTTACTGGATAGCAGTGGTTCTTTAAGTATGGGCCCCCACCAGCAGCACCAGCGTCTCTTGGGAACATGTTAAAAATGCAGTCACCCTAGATTTACTGTGTAAAGCTCAGAGTATGAGGCCCAGCAATATGAGTTTTAATAAGCCCTCCAAGTGATTCTGATGCACGCTAGAGTTTGAGAACCATGCCATGTAGCTTTGACTGAATCCTCAAGTCTTCCTGACATTACTAATGACATTAATATCTCAGCAGTACTAGGACCTCTCAGCTTTTTCTGCTGTCCATATCAGGCAGTCCTCACACTGTACCGTACAGGTGAGTTTGGTTTGTAGGTGTGCTGCCTTGCACTGATTTCACTGGAACTTGTTGCTGGTTTTCAAGGTTATTTTCTTATACATCAAATTCAACTAAACTTCTGTCCCTGCCCTTAAAGCCGTGTCACTGTCATCCATCATGTGTCATGTGCCTCAGATAGACAATTCATTGAGAAGAAAAAAAACCAACCTGACCTCTTTCTTGGCATCATGGAGCTAAGTCTTCCTGTTTTTGTTTGTTACTATCTGTAAATTGGCCAGAATATTCCACACTTGCAGCCTCAACTGCAACTGTTGAGTGTCTGTCCCCTGCCCTCAGATCTGTCCCTTTCTACAGCGCCCAGAGGAAAACTGGCTCAGGAGATAAATTCTTGTTTGTTTGTTTGTTTGTTTTGCGGCATCTGCACTGTCCAGTGGTGCATCGACTGTCCATCGTTCTCCTCATCCCTGGTCAATGTGGTAACGCACGCACGCACACAAACACACACACTTGCATGCGTACAACCGCACCCTCTACCTTCCTCCGTCATACTTCCACGCCCTTCCATCATCCTACAATCCCAGACCAGAATTCTTCAATGAGGAAATGCAGAGAACTAGGGTAGTTGATTGAGGGTCTGACTTTCAGGCTAGTTTTCTGGTGTCAATAGGCACAGCTTTGGCAAGCCTAGGTCAGGATGAAAACACTTCCGTGATTCCAAGCCCAGGACAGTGTCTCTGACACAGGTTGGTTTCCATCCCAGCCCACTCATCTAGTAACCTCATGATGCTGCGGTTCACAGTCCAGGCAGTTCAATAAATAAGAGCAGAAAACACATTTTAAGTACTTTTCTTAATTCTAGGTATTGACTTGAGGCTGGAACGATGCAATAGTTGCATCTACTGACACAGCACTGAAGGATGTCATTTCCTTTTTTTTTTTCTTTTTTAATTGTTTTTTTTAGACGGAGTCTTGCTCTGTCACCCAGGCTGGAGTGCAGTGGTGTGATCTTGGCTCACTGCAACCTCCACCTCCCAGGTTCACACAATTCTCCTGTCTCAGCTTCCCAAGTAGTTGAGACATCCAGCTAATTTTTTTTTTTTTTTTTTTATTTTTAGTAGAGATAGGGTTTTGCCATGTTGGCCAGGTCGCAAACTCCTGACCTCAAATGATCCTCCTTCCTTGGCCTTTTCCCAAAGTGCTGGGATTACAGGCGTGAACCACCGTGCCCGGCCTGGGATGTCATTTTCACGAGTGCTCTTTAACCATTCAAATTACTAAACTGATTACGTCAATTTTCTTTAGGAATGTTTGAAGCTAAGAGAACGCAGTTTAAGTGACCAAAAATGTTTCTTAGTAAACATATTCTCTTTTTCAAGTTCAAGATCCAGTTTAAGAAGCAGAAAATCCCACAATACCGGCTACAAACGGTTTTCCACCCCCGAATGGGCTTTGAGACAGAGGTGGCTACTCTCCCAGGCCAGTGACTTTTGAGATGCCTCAAGTGAGGATCTAGCTGTTTCTGAAACACCTAAATCCAGAGGTGCTGATAACTAAAGTAACTGAAAAGATTGAGGCTTTGCTCTCCTAAGCCCCAACCCAGGAGCTAAAAGCTGTGAGGCATACCCAGTGGGCCTTGTGTCCTCTCCTGCTTGCATTCCTCATGAAGTTTGTCATAGCAATGAGGGTTTCCTCCCCATCCTCACACTCCAGAGAACTGAACGCAAACTGTGCCCAGAGGGTGAAAAAGCTGAGCTGCCCAGGGCCGTGAGCACCCTGATTCAAGCTGTTCTTTATGGGAAAGTCTTCGCTCTGCACAAGGTCGTTGGTTCAGTCCAGAAACGCTTGACAAATCCTGACAGTGCTTCCTGGACAGTGTGCTTCGAAGCTTCACTCTCACCAGCTTACTGTTCATGTGAAGACCGTTTCTTCCACTTTTAGACATTTTGCCCCCTCCGGTTACGAGCTGGCTCTCAGGGACTGGTTCCAGGAAGCCTGGAGAGGTCGAAGAGGTTTGGGAAAGAAAACCCGGTGGCCTCAGGTGCCTGCCTCCACCTGCAGACCTGGATGGAGTGATATGGCTTGAACAGGCAATGTTGATGACAGATGTGATGTAAACTGACAGTTCCATAGCCTTTTTATTTAGTTACTTATCTAATATTTTTAGAGACAGGGTCTTGCTCTGTCACCCAGGCTGAAGTGGAGTAATATGATCATAGCTCACTGCAGCTTCATGCTCCCATCCCAGGCTCAAGCAATCCTCCTGCCTTAGCCTCCCAAGCAGCTAAGACTACAGGCACACACTGTGCCTGGCTATTTTTTTTTTTTTTTTAGAGATGGGGTCTTGCTATGTTGCCCAGTCTGTTCTTGAACTCCCAGCCTCAAACTATCCTCCCATCTTGGCCACCCAAAGTGCTGAATTAGAGACATGAGCCACCATATGCCATTTTTAGTCTTCGTTAATAAAAAGATTAAGAACACTCGCTCTAGGTTTAGCCTGACTGGGTTCATTTCCCATCTCTGTCACTTTCTACCTGACTGGCCTTGGGCAAGTTACTTAGCTTCTCTGAGCCTCCATGTCCTGGTTTGCTAAAATGAGCATGCTACAAGAACCTTCCTCATGATATTGGTTGAGATAAGACACGTGGACGGTTTAATGTAGTGCTTGGCACATATCTACCTGGATGCTACTTTCCAGTAGTAGTATCACTCCTGTGGCTGCATTGGTATTAGTATTAGTGCCACCCAAGACCTGTCAATTACCAATATTGCTTCCACTAGTTAGTGAGGTAGAAACCCAGATAAAAGCTTTACATACATAATCTCATGTAACCTTTTCAGCCATGCTCTGAGGTCTGCATTGATATTCTCCATTACAAATGAGAAAACTCACACACAGGGAGGTTGAGTGACTTGCCTAAAACCACGCAGCCTTTGTGTAGGTCACCACGAACACTTAGAAATGAGCAATACCTACTGAGAAATGCCCAAACTAGCCTGTGCATGAGAAGGTAAGAGGACTCTTCAAAGTCAGCCAAGCTCAGCTCCGCAGGAGTGGCCCAGATGCACCCAGGCACTCGGGAGCCTGCCTCGTGGGTTCTGGAAGGCAGACTCCCTGGAGACAGCTGGGCTGCTGATGGATCTCAAAGGGCAGGCTGGAGCTAGGTAAGTGTAAAGAAGACCAAAGAGTTTTCTGGGAGGAGCAACGATGATGAGTTTCAAAGGAGTGAAGTGGAAGTGACTTTAGTTTATTTGAAATGCGGCAAGATTGACTTTTTTTAAAATGACATTTTAATTTGGACCAATTCTCAAAAAAAAAAATCCTGCCAACTACTTTTACGTGAATTTCAGTATAATCACTAAAAGCTCACATGTAGGTGCTTTGTAAGCTTTATAAATGTAAGATTTTAAAAAAATTTATTCATGTTTATTGAAATCCATCAAAGCGCGTGTTCCAAAAAAGAGTTTAGTGATCACAAGTTTAAATTGTATAGACATGGATTTACATAAATAAAAAAGTATTTATTTTTAAAAGTTAGCTATTTTATATGTACTTTTCAAACATAAAACATAATATGCTCAGAATTTTTCATTTTTAATAAACCTGTTAGATGTACTGGTAGAGTCCACATTCTCAAGCTGGAAAGGACTTTGCAAGTATTCACTTCACTGACCAGAAAGCCCAGGTCCCAGACAAGCTCTGACCTGGCAAGGTTGTTAGCTGGGGAGCGGCAGATCCAGAATACGAACGTGGAGTCATGATTTCTTGTCCAGAATATTGTTCTTGGGCAGATTTTCCCTGATAAGGAAAAGCTTGAAATGTGAAAGGCTTTGTCTAGTGTTTGTTTTCTAGGTTTGAATAATTTTTTCTTTTCTTTCTTTCTTTCTTTCTTTTTTTTTTTTTTTTAAGACAGAGTCTCCCTCTCCTGCCCAGGCTGGAGTGCAGCGATGCGATCTTGGCTCACTGCAACCTCTGCCTCCTGGATTCAAGTGATTTTCCTGCCTTAGCCTCCCGAATAGCTGGGGCTACAGGTGTGTGCCACCACACCCAGCCATAGGTTTGAATAATTTGTAATTAGTACTGGCTATAAGAAATCCTAGTTATAGCAGAACAAAAATTATCACTGTCACTATAAGGGCTAACACTCTCTACACTGACTTTGTTCCAGAGGCCATGCTAACGAGGCCATGCTTTACGTATATTTCCTTATTTATTCTTCACATCTACAAAGGTGATATTTGGTAGCATTAATTCTAGTATTTAGAAGGTGAGTGTTCACACATGCAAATTGAGAGCGATTCTTATAACTCTTCCTCTTTGTCTCCCAATCCTGTGTTGTACATTTCACTGGAGCTTAACACACTTTCACTATGTCTGGGCCAGAACTCTTCAACAATTTACTGGCTTAATAATCAAGGTTGCATTTCAGAAGCCATTGCATTTTAATACAGATGTATGATATTTACATGCCTAACATACCACTACAAATTTGACAGACACAGTAGTCATTGTGATTCTTTGTCACATCAGAGCTGGCAAGCTATGAAGAGGGATAGGCAAAAGTCCAGAGCCCATCTCTATCCTGCCAGAGTGTGCAGCCCACGTCAGACGTCACCAGCGCATCTTTCTCGCACTTTTGAGAAGGGGCAGGGAAACCCCACACATGACAGGGTGAAGAGTTTGCGGAAGTAATAATGACACAACCAGATTAATGTGTGCAAATTTACAGTTAGATGGAAGTTAACGTTAATCAGTTGTACATTTCAAAATCACTGGAAGAGAATAATTCATGTCTTCCTAGCATACAGAAAAGATAAATGTTTAGGTAATGGATATGCCAGTTACCATGATTTGATTATATGAATGTATGAAATTATCGCAGCCACCCCTAAAATATGTATGTGTATTTTTATCAATAAAGAATTAAAAAATAAAATGAATGACAAAAATTAAGACACTATTATTAAAAGTCACAGTAAACAGCACAATGTATAGAGTATTTGCTGCTCCAGGCCCTGTAGCAGGCATTTCACTTAAGTGAGTTCTTTTCATCTTTACAATGACACAGTGACATTTAGGTACTTTTGTTATCTCTGTTTTTCAGATGAGGGAGTTAAGGATTAAGAGACTAAGTAACATGCCAAGATCTCCCACCTGTTAAGTGGCAGGTCCATCCAAGCCTACAACTGCCCTCTTTACTACTAAACACACTTGTTTTACTACTAGACTCATGTGTTTGTCTCTGAGGCCCAACTATATAATATTCACACCAACCGCAATTGCTGGAAGACATGGATGCTCAGAATTTCTTTGTTGTGCCACCTGTAAATAGAAGACTATTTTCCACTGACTTTGGAGCCAGATTCCCTGCTTCTGCTTAAACACCTGAACACAACTTAAGTCAACTGCATTAAAGGTGCGAACAGAGGATGGCTCCACCGCCACTTCCATCTCCCTCCCCTTCCACTGGGCCAGTGGGGCACTGGGCCTCTTGATATGAGATTATTTCATGAGTCTCAAACAATATTTTTTCGAAGAAAGCATAGAAGACATCTGAAATTACACAATTATAGGAAAACTCAAGAAACTCTCAAAGTAAGCTAATCAGTAAAAATATAATTTTTTTTTAATGGAAGGCAGTTACTTTCTTAGTTCCACAGAGTGAGAAAAGACATTTGGCTGTTTTCCAGTCTGCCAAGTTTACAAGATTTTTAGGAAGATGACCTACACTTTACATTTGATGACGGATTTCACTGAAAGGGATCGATTTGGAGAGTCCATTTCAATAGAGCAATCAGCTGACTCATTGACCTTGAAGCCCAAGAATAATAATCCTTAGGGCAAGCAACAGCAAGTAAAAGCATATTTCAGGAACGTGTGTGTAGTTGTGTGTATGTGTACACACATTAGCGCAGACATCTAATCTATGCATTCACATTTAGATTTTGGCAGTGAGAAACTATTGAAGCTATGTAAAATCAAGTTTGCTTTTTTCTGTTAAGAGATATGAAGCAAAATAATGAGACTAAAGCCAAACAAACCCATACTGAGTCATTCCAAACTTGTGTTTTTATATACTTTTTTTTTTTTTTTTTTAATTTGAGACGGAGTTTCGCTCTTGTTACCCAGGCTGGAGTGCAATGGTGCGATCTCGGCTCACCGCAACCTCCGCCTCCTGGGTTCAGGCAATTCTCCTGCTTCAGCCTCCTGAGTAGCTGGGATTACAGGCACGCGCCACCGTGCACAGCTAATTTTTTGTATTTTTAGTAGAGACGGGGTTTCACCACGTTGACCAGGATGGTCTCGATCTCTTGACCTCGTGATCCACCCGCCTCAGCCTCCCAAAGTGCTGGGATTACAGGTGTGAGCCACCACACCTGGCCCTTTTATATACTTTTAAAAGTACACAATTCAATAAGTAGGGAGTTTTAAAAATTTCATTGTTACTATACATATTTTGGAATATGTAATGTTAGTTGGCAAATATTTAGGATAGAACTATTCAATTTAGATGGTAACTTATTTAGAAAGCTCTATCAACTCTATTAGTATTTATTATTATTTGATCACTGTGGCAAGTGAGCATTTGAACTGTGTCTAGTGCAAATGAGGAACTGAATTTTGAATATTATTTAGTTTTAAGCAAATGACATGTTAAGAAGTCCCACACGGCTGGTAAACACCTTCTCAGGCAGTAAAGATGTAGGTATAAGCTCATTTTCTCATAGAGACTACTATAACGACAGGTCCTATTTTCAGAGTTCAGGTTCCCACCTCTTGGTCCTTCTTACTGATCTACTGGCTTGAAATTAGTCACCACACCAAGATTTAAGAAAATCTAATATTAGAGATTTCAACCCGATAAAACTAAGAAGTCAGGAGTGATTATCACTTTGGGCAAGAATTATTAATTCAGAAGATTACCACTGCCCTTTTAAAATAATGTGCTTTTCTTCCTTCCGCCTTTCAAATAAAAATCATTTTCAGAAAGTGAGGCAAAATGTAACAACACACAGAACCCCATGGAGAGTTCCAGTGACGAAAACCAGGCTGTGTGGTGCTCTGGGCTGGCGTGTGCTTGTTTTCACTTGGGTCATGGGTCTAGGCTGGGACTCGGCGTCTGTGCACTGCTCCTCACAGTAGAATGGGCCGAGGAGATGCTAGTCCAGGTGTGTAGGGTGGATGTCTCTCCAGACACATGCTGAAGGAGTTCCTTCCCATATCAATCTCTCGCCGAAAGACAGTTTTAGTTTGAGCTTTTGATTTTCATTCCACCTTTTCTAAAATTTTAAAAAGCTGTTGTCAATGTTTGCCACAAAAAGACTCCATCATTGGCTCTGTCCACATTCTTGTGTTGATGAAGCCTCTGTCTCCTGGTCCCAGTATGCCAGGCAGACTTGCTTCTCATCTACCAAGCAAGTTCCAGGAGACAGCGGTGGCCCAGGGCTCAGATCAGGTGACAGGTGACAGCTCGTGAGGCAGGGCAGGTGGAAACTGAAGGAGGTTAGAATTAGAAACGGTGTCATCTGTCACAAAACGTCAGTGTCCAGGACTGGTGGGCGAGCTGGCACCAGACAGGCAGGAATGCCATATAAGTGGGAAGTCAGGTTTCTGCCTCCGGGAGCGGTGGACACGGAAGCAGATGGAAGGGTGACGGCCGCCACAAACACATCTGCCTTCGGGCTTACTTGCCAGATGACCTGCAATGACGACAACATTTTCTTGATTCTAATAAAGCACGTTTATCTTTGAAATTGTGCATGTTCTAATGTTCCACATTTCCCTCCCTCGTGGACTTTTTTTTTTTTTTTTTTTGAGATGGAGTATGGCTCTGTCACCCAGGGTGGAGTGTAGTAGTGTGATCTCGCCTCACTGAAACCTCTGCCTCTGAGGTTCAAGCAATTCTCCTGCATCAGCCTCCCAAGTAGCTGAAATTATAGATGTGCACCACCACGCCTGGCTAATTTTTGCATTTTTAGTAGAGATGAGGTTTCACCATGTTGGCAAGGCTGTTCTTAAACTCCTGACCTCAGGCAATCTGTCCGCCTCAGCCCCAAAGTGCTGGGATTACAGGTGTGACCCATCACGCCCAGCCCCCCATGAATTTTGAATGAGAGAAGGGGGAAAATGCACACCAGTTTACAGTAGTCTTCCTTCTATATAATTTTTCAAAAATCACTTTCCCCAGGGAAGTTAACTTGCTTTAATCTTAGCAGGTGACTTCAGCACGAGACGTTCACAGTGCGAGCCCCGATGCCTCTAATAAAGGCAGACCACATTAACTCCTCGGTGTGACTGTGGGTGAGCTGTTCACAGTAATGTTAACAACTGGCTGATTAAGTGAAGATTCTGTAATTAATTTTCATACAGCCTCTTAAAAAACTGTTATGACACTTAGAAATCTGATCTTTAAAAAGTTGAAGACTGGAAACATATTAAATTCTTTCCTCGATGTCAAGATTCCAATTTTGGATTAAAATCAGATTAATGTGATTTGTATGATAGGTAATGCACTTTAATTTTTAAAATGGAGTGAGTAATTATTTGTCAGGTATCACAATTGCACTGTGTTGTAACGCGTGCTGAATTGAAAACACACAGTTTT
>NW_016107418.1:4479701-4491559 GCF_001604975.1 Cebus imitator
TTTTGTATTTTTAGTAGAGACGGGGTTTCACCATGTTGACCAGGATGGTCTCGATCTCTTGACCTCGTGATCCACCCGCCTCGGCCTCCCACAGTGCTGGGATTACAAGCTTGAGCCACCGCGCCCGGCCTGAAAATACGCAGTTTTCTAGCTCACATTGTAGTAGCTTAGTTAGAAGCAAAACAGTTGTCTGTGAGGTTCGTGAATTTCATATGTGGTATATATGACAAATTTTGCTTATGAAAAGAGTGTGCATTTCTTAATGTTGAATAGATACATTTTCATTGTTTTCAATTTACCTAAATATGTCATTTAGAAACAGGGGACTACCTAGGTCTCAAACGCAGAAGGTGACTCAGGAAGTTTAGGTCTGAGAAAAACAAAACCTTATAGACGTAATAAAATATAACATTTCTACAGGATCCTGATTACACTGATTTTTGCATAAACAATATTAGAATGCATAAAAGTGCAAAGATTATGTGGGTTGAGCCATAGGTTAAGCCACAGTACATATTTACATGTACCCCAAATAACGAATTCTGATTTTGCGTTGAGTTCTTACTTTGTTTTCAGAATATTTCTATGGCAGATTTGCATTGCACTCTTTTCTTCTGGGCTGGAAATAGCTGGTGAAGTTTGATCCAGCAGGTGAACCTGTGGCCGGCCCATGGACTCTGGGAGGGTGGTCACCAGCCCCCTTCCCCATCTCCCTGCCGGGCCACCACAGCCTGTGCTAGGGACATGTGATTTTAACCGGAGCATGGCCCAGAAAGGGTGGGTGTGGAGAAAGACCAAACCCAGCAAGGGCACCTCTCCTGTAGGTGAGAATTTGCCACTCCTCCCCTCCCGGGGTCTGTGCTCTATAGAGCAGTCTGAGCCAAGAGCTCCCTTGTGGCCCCGCTGGCTCTCCTGGGTGAGACAGATATCAAATTGAAGGACAGCACCGTGTTCTAAGCGGGCCCAAGGTGGGGATGCCACCAGCTGCCAGCACACTGCCCCACCACATATCACAGAGTTTTTCCTTGACCTGTGAGTTTCAGAGTCAGATTTAGAGAGGCCAGGCCACACCTCCTTCCTACAGACAAGGAGAGACTGCGAAGGATTGGGGGAGGAGCAGGGCTAGGACCCCCTCTCCTGAGTCTGGGCTCAGTAATGGCTAAGTGACAGCATGTCCTTTTCTCTCTGTGAATTTAGGGGAGTCACCCAGGTGTGGTCTGGGCGAAGGCTCTCTCTCCTGGTGGTCAGGACCTACTGGCAAGTGGTGCCCCCTTTCTGAGCAGGGCCTGGTGTGTCATCTTCCTAGCACCTCTAGGGTGGCCGCTGGGGCTGCCAAGAAGCAGGGAGGGCCCCCTCAGCCCCGCCTCAAAAAGACATCAACTGTCTCCCACTGGAGGAGTGCTGGAGGGAAAAGAAACAGCGCAGAGACCCATTTCTCTCTGTTTTGAAAACTCTCGCACAAGCTTAGGGTGGCAGCACTGGGTTGTTGTGAGCTTGTCATCCAAAGGAAGGCTGCCAGAACTGAGAGATAGATGGGGCTCCCATGCTCCTGTCCAGCTGGGCACGGGAGTGAGGCTTTTCCTCTAAAGGGACCCCACAGCAGGGGCAGCGGCTCCCATTGTGTACTACGGTCTAGAATTAAGCAACGTGAGGCGATACTGGTTGGATTTAGACAATTTTCTGGGATGAGGCTTTCGGCGACATGCGTCAGCTTTACCTAGAGCACATCTGCATGAGTCTGTCCCTAGGTTTGGCAGTGACTCACAGAGCCCATGGAGAGAGCCCAGGTGTACACCACACGCTTGCTAGACACCGACTCAGTGCCCTCAGCTTCCCAGCCCTCAGGGTCAAGTGGCTTTCATGAGAACACAACCTCACCACAGGCCAGCAATGAGGACCTCTCGCTCTGGGACAGAAATCCCACCAGGACCAGCCCTCAGCTGCCTCCTCCATCCCACATGTGGACACTGAGGTCTGGTTTGACTGGGGACACTAGGTCCACTTGGTGCCTCCCTCGCTCAGGCTCCCGAAAGCCATAACCCCAACCTCCCACCCTACCCCGTCACACACTTTTCTTTTTAGCCCATCTTGGATAGAAGTCACATGCTTGAGCCTGACTGCAAGAAAAATCCCCTGGGGCCAGGTGTCCTATGCTAAGGTAGCTGACTGGCCCTGGGCTTGGATAGGCCTGTCCAAGTCCTGGGGCTGTCATTTTCTGTCTCTGTCGCCCTGGGTAAGTCATTTCATGTCTCTTAACCTAGGTCTCCTCATCCATCAGATGCTGCTGAGGATATCCTGGGTATACAGTGGCGTCTACTAGGGGCTCATGACATGGAACTATTTTTATTATTGTAAATAAAAATTCTTCCAAATGTGTGCATAAGCAAGTATCCCCTAACCTAAAAAGTCCGCTATTATTCTCCAAAGGATAAAAAAAACCTAGAGAGCTAAAGGGAAATATCTAAAATCATAACTCAGAAGCACTGGGCAGCGCTGGTGTTTCTCCCACCTCCCAGCACAGGGCTTTGCTGAAGACTCTGATGGTGGTAGAGCAGGTTAGCAGCTTTCAGCAAGATGTGCTTGTTACTTTAAAAGTGCTAGTTTATGAAAGAAAAGTCACAAAATTCAAAAAGCCCAAAGCAGAACACACACATCTATGGTTCTTCTACTTACTGATAACCACGCGAAATTGTAAGAAAAGAATACATTCTTGTCTTTCATTATTTACAACTGCTTCTCTCCAACCCGAGATTAGGCTTTTAAAAATGATGATAGCTAACACTTCCAGAGCCAGGCAAAGTGCTCAGTGCTTCCCCGGCGTTCTGCTGTATGACGTAACTTTTAAGACATGCTGTTTCTTCCCCTTAATGTACAGTGAACACATTTCCATTAGCATGACACAGTCTTCTACCACGTAATTTGAATGATTCCATAGAATGATATAAAATGAGAATATCATTGCTTATTTCACCAATTCTCTTTTTATCGACTATCCAGACCATTTCCAATTTTACTACTGGAAACATGCTTCTGGAATATCCCCATATATGTTTGCCCATGCCTATGATTTTGCCGTAAAAAAAATCCCAGAAGAGGAATAATTGCATCAGAATTTCAAATTGCCCCTCAACTCAAGTGTTTACAGCCACACCTACCACACAGGTTAATGTCCTCTGTAGACTTGATTCCATTCCATTCTGTTGTCCATGGCACAGATAAGGCTAAAGGCAGAATGATCTTGATGAGTATGTTGGGTGAGTGGTTTCACTTGCAGGTCATACCCCAGTGGTGGCTTTTGGGGGCTCAGTCTGACCCTATAGGGAGAAGAGAGACTGGTGAGGTAGAAATACTCCAAGCAGACTTAGAAGGAGAGGTGAGAACTACCTTCCCTCTCACTTCCATGCCCGTGAGATTTCTCTGGGTCCATTCGGGAGTACTGTATTGGAAAATGCTTACAGACAAACTTGAATTACTTCAGTTTAAAAAGTGATTAAAGTTGCCCAGGCATGGTGGTTCACACCGTAATCCCAGCACTTTGGAAGGCCAAGATGGGTGGATAACCTGAGGCCAGGAGTTTGAGACCAGCCTTGCCAAGATGGTGAAACCCCATCTCTACTAAAAATACCAAAAAAAAAAATTATCCAGGTATGGTGGTAGGTGCCTGTAATCCCAGCTACTCGGGAGGCTGAGGCAGGAGAATTGCTTGAACCTGGGAGGCAGAGGTTGCAGTGACCCATGATCGTGCCATTCCAGCCTGGGCAACAAGAGCAAAATTCCATAAAAAAAAAAGTGATTAAAGTTATAGGAAATACAATCAATGAAGAAAGAAGAAAAAATACAGGATTATTTTTCCTGAAGAAATGGAAGCCAATTAGAGATCTAATAACTGTCTTAAAGTTATAGAGAACTTTAAAGGGAGCATTTTTTCTCAATATTTATCAAGTATTGAATAAGAAGAATAGGTAATATTAAAACAGGACTTTTCCAGGTGGGTACAATGAAAATGCTTTAATATATTATCTCATTTTAACACTGATGACAATATTTTGATGCAGGGATCATCTGCAATTTACAGACAGGACTCTTAAAGAGATTATTTAACTTATTAAGGTGCCCACAGCTAGTATTCTACTCATCATTGTATACCTGAGCACCTATCACTATGCCTAACAAATAGTCTGTGTTCAGTAAAAATAATCTGTGGACTCTTTTAGTCTGTATTCATGCTGCTGATAAAGACATACTGAAGACTGGGCAGTTTTAAAAGCAAGAGGTTTATTGGACTCAGTTCCACATGACCAGGAGGCCTCACAATCATGGCGGAAGGTGAAAAGCACATCTCACATGGAGGCAGACAAGAGAAGAGAGCTTGTGCAGGGAAACTCCTGTTTATAAAACCATCAGATCACATGAGACTTATTCACTGACATGAGAACAGCACAGGAAAGACCTGCCCCCATGGTTCAATTACCTCCCACTGGGTCTCTTTCACAACATGTGGGAATTCAAGATGGGATTTGGTGGGGACACAGAGCCAAACCATATCATTCTGCCCCTGGCCCTCCCAAATCTCGTGTCCTCACATTTCAAAACTAATCATGCCTTCCCGACAGTTGCTAAAAGTCTTAACTCATTTCAGCATTAACTCAAAAGTCCACAGACCAAAGTCTCATCTGAGACAAGGCAAGTCCCTTCCACCTATGAGTCTGTAAAATCAAAAACAAGTTAGTTACTTCCTAGATACAATGAAGATATAGGCATTAGGTAAACAAAGCCATTCCCAATGATAGAAATTGGCCAAAACAAAGGGGCTACAGGCCCCATGCAAGTCCAAAATCCAGTAGGGCAGTCAAATCTTAAAGCTCTAAAATGATCTCCTTTAACTCCAGGTCTCACATCCAGGTCACGCTGATGCAAAGAGTAGGTTCTCATGGTCTTGGGCAGCTCTGCCCCTGTGGCTTTGCAGGGTACAGCCTCCCTCTCAGCTGCTTTCATGGGCTGGCATTGAGTGTCTGCGGCTTTTCCAGGTACACAGTGCAAGCTGTCAGTGGATCTACCGCTCTGGGGTCTGGAGGACTGTAGCCCTCTTCTCACAGCTCCACTAGGAGTGCCCCACTAGGGACCCTTTGTAGGGGCTCTGATCTTATTTCCTTCTGCACTGCCCTAGCAGAGGCTCTCCATGAGGACTAGGCTCCTGCAGCAAACTTCTGCCTGGGTATCCAGGCATTTCCTTATATCCTCTGAAACCAACATGGAGGTCCCCAAATCTCAATTCTTGACTTCTTTGTGCTCGCAGGCTCAACACCAAGGAAACTGCCAAGGCATGGGGCTTGCACCCTCTGAAGCGATGGCCTGAGCTCTGCATTGGCCCTGTTAAGTCACAGCTGGAGAGGTTGGGATGCAGGACACCAAGTCCCTAGACTGCATACAGCATGGAGACCCTGGCCCACCCCCACAAAACCATTTTTTTCCTTCTAGGCCACCCGGTCTGTGATGGGAGGGGCTGCCTCAAAGTTCTCTAACATGCCCTGGAGACATTTTCCCCATTGTCCTAGTGATTAACATTTGGCTCCTTGTTACTTATGCAAATTTCTGCAGCAGGCTTGAATTTCTCTTTAGAAAGTGGGTTTTTCTTTTTTATGGCATCCTCAGGCTGCAAATTTTCTGAACTTTTATGCTCTGTTTTCCTTTTAAAACTGAATGCCTTTAACAGCCCCCAAGTCATCTCTTGAATGCTTTGCTGCTTAGAAATTTCTTCCACCAGACACTCTAAATAATATCCCTCAAGTTCAAAGTTCCACAAATATCTAGGGCAGGGTCAAAATGCTGCCAGTCTCTTTGCAAAAACATAGCAAGAATCACCTTCACTCCAGTTCCCAACAAGTTCCTCATCTCCATCTAAGAGCACCTCAGCCTGGATTTCATTGTCCATATCATTATCAGCATTTTGGTCAAAGCCATTCAACAAGTCTCTAGGGAGATCCAAACTGTCCCACATTTTCCTGTCTTTTTCTGAGCCCTTCAAACTGTTCCAACCTCTGCCTGTTACCCATTTCCAAAGTCACTTCCACATTTTCTGGTATCTTTGCAGCAGTGCCCCACTCTGCTGGTACCAATTTACTCTATTAGTTCATTTTCACACTGCTAATAAAGACATGCCCAAGACTGGGTAGCTTATACAGGAAAAGGTTTAATGGACTCACAGTTCCACATGGCTAAGGGAGGCCTCACAATCACAGTAGAAGGCAAGGAGGATCAAGTCATGTCTTACATGGATGGCAGCAGGCAAAGAGAGAGCTTGTGCAGGGAAACCCCCCCTTACAGAACCATCAGCTCTCATGAGACTTATTCACTATCATGAGAGCAGCACAGGAGAGACCTGCCCCCATGATTCGATTACCTCCCACTAGATCCCTCCCACAACATATGGGAATTCAAGATGAGATTTGGGTGGGGACACAGTCATACCACATCATGGACTAAAGACAGTAGAACTAGAACTTGAGCCCAGATAGGCTTGCCTCCCATACTTATGCTGCAGTCATGGAGATACATAGTCCCCAAGGTACCCTAACCTTAACCCAAGGTACAATCAGCATTTTAAAGGTGATGTTGTGATTTAAAATTGAGGTGTTTTAAAGCATCAACGTAACCCAGATTATCAGCTGTGCTCTTGCAAGCCTGACAGAAATGTTAGTCCTGTTGTCAGCTGTCACTCCAGTCATATTGTAGCACGCTTTGGCTTATCCAACATTTGTGAGGTCAAGGGAAGAGTTCAGGGTTCACCTCACTCCCAAATCAATGAGTCACCTAACTCCCAAATCCTCCTTGGGCAGCTGCTTCTCTAAACCTCATCTCTGCCCACCCCGGTCCCAGCAAAGGGGGCTTCCCATGCCCTTCTCTCCAGGTAAGTAAATCAACTATCACACATCTTTCTGAAATAAACTTTTTTCTTTGTTCATCTCAGCACCATCAACTGTCTCTGGCAGGCAGCAGCTGACCCAAAGCCCCTGGACCCAGCCTCCATTACTAATCTTAAGGAGTTTATGGAAACATTCACCCTCCAAAAGGTCTCATCAGGGAACTGTGTTATAGCAGTTGCTGAGAAAATGACTTTGAGTCCCAACCATCTGGTTTGAAAGAATGTATCATCTGCTATGAAGACAGAAAAGAATTTCCCTCAGCTTGAGCCCACACAAGCCTCCTGACCACACTTCTGTCATATCCCATGGCTGCCCTGGGCCCTGCACTTCCCACCCCTGTCCCCTCTAACCACCAGCACGGCATGGACCCAGCAGGTCTCCTGATGACCACTGGGTGGGTTTCCTGGGTCTCCAGCCTCTGAGATGTTGAAGACCAGTTGGTTCTTCTAGGAAGAATAGGAGGCTGCTTGCCTGGAGCTTGGAGAGCCGCCAAAGTCCAGCTCGGGAACCTCTTTCCTGGGTTGGAAATGGCCAGCGAGGAGCATACAGTGTCAGGAGGAAATGAGTTGGCGGATGTGGGGAAGGGCATATTATCATAAAACTGGTCTCTTCATCAGAGAGGATAGGCAGTTTTATTTTCTAAAGCATCTTCCTTGACTGAAATTCAGTTGTTAATGTGGATTTCAAATTTTTGTGGACCAAAGTGTACATATGTAATTTTGCACACAGTCAGGCCCTCATAAAATTTCAAAGCTGAGCTGAACTAACAGTCTACTAATGCCACTCGTTGAGGTTCTCCTTGTGACAGGATGCATGCGAGACAGCTTCTCATCACGTAAGACACAGAGCGTACAGGGCCTTGGACTGGTGTAAGTCCACACTTGCCATTTAAAAACATTTTTTCTGACAAAGCCAAGCTTTCATTGTGGTGGCTGGTTGACAGGCAGTGTTTTCTATGGGGAGAGTATCACACGAGGCCCATTTTGAGGTCAAAGAGACTTCGAACCCCAGCTCACACCACAGTGGGGGGTATTCCCAAGTGAAACACAGTCCTGAGCTCAGTTATCAACACGAGGATGTAACTTCTCCAATTTCAATTTCACTCAAGAAAGCAAGTGGGCGTGACAGTCACTCTGGAGATAACCTTGAACCTGTTTTACTCGGGTTTGAGTAATTCAAGCCTTAGCTCGTCCCGTCGGTAACAGCTTACTGCAGACAGACGGCAGCATGTTGCACTGAAACATGAGTTACTTCTGAAACTCCTGGAACAGAAGGAAGGATGGAATCTGAGCATTAGTGAAAACAAGACTGTTGTGTTTTCACAGGCAGGGCAATCGCGGGTACTCCCAGGAGGAAATGGAAGAAGCTGTGCTGAATTTTGGGAAAGGCATGGTGCTGACCTTGGCAGTGCGGTATTCAGGTGCTATCCCAAACTCCACACCTCAGATGGGATCTGTGCTGCGCACGTGCAGGACACACATTTCTTCGTGCCCTTCCTCTTCTCACGTCCTGCCCCAGCCAAAAAGAATTTAATTTTGCTCACTCAAGTCCTCCTTCTCCCCCATCCCTCGCCCAGAGGAGTATCTTTTAGGGACAGGATTGGAGGACTGGGGAGGCTGGCAGTAGGGGAAGAAAAAAATGGAGCAGCCTGTGAGCTGGAGGCAGGAGCTTGGGGCTGGAGAGGGGCATGGGGATGAAGGGCCATAGCAGCTGGGGACGTAAAGTGTGTCTTTTCCAGAGTCTTGCTGCAAGTTTGTGAATTGAATATGCTTTTATGTTCTTCTAAAGGAGCAAGCAATTACTGAAATTGCTCGAATTGGAGCAAGATGAGGGCTTTAAGCACGATTTTGGTTTTCTATGATGTAGTGGTTAGCAGATCCACAGAAGCCGCCATGGTGCTCTGACAGCTCTTGCCGAGGTCCCTGATGGTTTTGCTGTTGCTAAATCCAATGGGCATGTTTGAGTCCACGTGTCGCCAAAATCACTGCCACTTTTGGCACATTGACCACGGCCTCCTTCCATCGAACTGCTTTGAAATCTGCATCCTGTATCCAGTCTGTGGCTGCAGCTAACGCCTGTGAGGTGATTCTGAACAGACCTTTCAGACTCTGCCCCATGTATATCCCTCCAAAAACTTGCTGCTGCAAAGTGGGACTGATAAATGTACCTACCTCCTAAGAGTTATTCATCAAGTATCTTTTGGGCACCGAGTGCCCGACACCATTCTGGGTACAGGGGACATAGTCACACAGAAACTTAGGAGCAAACTGATGTCAGGCCTTCCAGGGCAGAACTTGGTGTTGCTGTTGAAGTCTGTTCCTTCCTTCTCAAATGGTCACTGGGAATAGACTGGCATGATGTAGGCAGCCCGAGTTTTGCCCTCATGTGAAGGAAGACATTTACCACACGTCATCCTAATACGTGTTTGGAGTCTTGCCCCTTCCAGCCCCTGGCTTCCCCCATCACAGCCCAGATGACACTTGGTTGTCCTTGATTGGTGACATGTCCGTCTCCCAGAAGGCTGTGAGTTTTGCAAGGACAGGGAGAAGAATGTCCTGAGTGCCCAGCCTGACGTCTGGGTGTTGTGCCCCATATTGCCCAGGTCGTCCCTCTGAAGACTGAGCTAGCATCCTCCAGCTGCTGACGGCTGAGTCCCTGGGGACTAGCCTTGCTCCCTGGGTAGCCCACAGGGAGCTAATGACTGGTCGGTGGGAAAGGGTGGAGACCAGGGCCCAGCCCCTTGCCTCAATTCAGGGTGACTTGGAGAGGATAACTCTCTGCTCTGTGCCGCTCTCCTCACAGGTACTGTAGCTCAGAGCGCTCTTCTGCAACATCCTGCATGCAAACTTTCATCCAAAGTCCATTTCCTGGAAGTCTGGAATGACCAGTAGGCATTCAGGGAACATCTTTGAATAAATAAGATCACTTCCACCACCCAGGAAGTCTCCCTCTCTATCCCGTGGACAGATCCATATGTGTGTGGAGTTGTACAATGATACTTATTCCAGAATGGTTTGCGATTATTTAAAAAGGGAGAGGGGACAATAAACTGCATCCCCACTAGTAGAATTAGGGCTGAATACATTATGTTCTTTCCATCCGATGCGCTGTAATGCAGTCATCGGAGTGTAAAAAGGCAGCTTTTACAGAAAGATGTAGAATAAGCACAAGCCAGTAGTACCGAGAAATGTGGAAATAAATGAAGACCCACAAGGGAGGGCAGACAAAGGCCATTTATGCAGAGCTTGCTCCAGTAGGGGGTCAGCCACCATCATTTTTGATTAGCCAAGACTCCAAGGGGGGCAGAGGAGTGGGAGAGCTTCACAGTGGGAAAAAGGGAAGGCTTGGGGTGTGTCCTGATTGGAGGCTGTTGGCGTGGGGAAGCTGGAGGCAGATAACTAGAAGGGGCATCCTATGAGATTTGTCAAGGGGGCCAATGTTTGGCTTCCCCTGGTTGGTCCTAAGTTGGAAGCAGGGACAAAAATTAGGGAAGCTGCCAGTCATTAAGTCCTGACCACTTGGGACCCATGGTTACAGGACTTACGGTTTGGCTTTCTGGGCTGTTTGCTAGAGACAGTGGTCTGACTTCCTACAAGTCTGGCTTGTAGACAGGTGGCTTCCTGGTTTGGTTCCTGGGGATCATGGGTTGGTTTCCCAGGCTTGTTTCTGCATGTTGTGGGTCAGAGTTCCATTTTTATACATGGTCTGTCCATCATCTGCTTATTTATTTAGTCTCTCGGTAAAAGAAAAGAAATCAAGGTGTGTATAAAGATACTCCATGGGCCACCCCACAGCCACACAAACATACTAGATGTGATGAACCCTTTGGATGCGATTCTGCAAATGTACTGTGAATCCTGTGGCTCTGCCCTGGAGGAGTTCATGCTCAGTACAGCATGACTGGGCAGTCATATCGCTGGTGTTCAGTAATAACACAGCCAAGGGAGTAGTGAGGAATTGTCCATTCAATTGCAAGGCAAAGCCAGGCCTGGTGGCTCATGCTGTAGTCCCAGCACTTTAGAAGACTAAGGCAGGTGGATCAGTTGAGGTCAGGAGCTCGAGACCAGCCTGGTCAACATGGCAAAAACCTGTCTCTACGAAAAGTACAAAAAATTACCCGGGTATGGTGGTGCATGTCTGTAATCCCAGCTACTTGGGAGGCTGAGGCACGAGAATCACTTGAGCCCAGGAGGTGAAGGTTGCAGTGAGTTGAGATCTTGCCACCACACTCCAGCCTGGGAAACAGAACGACACTCTGTCTCAGAAAAAAAAAAGCAAGACAGAAAGTTGTAGTTGGGAAAGCTTCTCAGAACCATTTTCATTTTGGTAAGACAGAGGCCATAGAAAAGAACATTCTTTAGAAGTATTGTGGGATTAGAAAATAAAGGAATGAAATCAGCCTTAGGCCATATCTTTTCTAAACCATATTTCTTTTCTTGACATTCAATTCTTAGGCATCAGCCTTTCAAGGTGATCAGTTGCACAAAGTGTCCAAAGTGATGAATGATCCCCAAACCTCCCCATCCACCACTGTGACTTTGCTTGGTCTCGCTGGCACTGTGGGTCAGCCTTGTGAACATAGATGAAATGGGCCTCCTGACGTCCTCCACACCTTTGTTTTAATAATAAAATTAAAATTGCTCCAGATCCTATGACAAGCTTTCATTCCCCTAATATGAGTTCTCTCCTTCCATTAGTATGAAACCTCACATTTTAGCTGAGTACATGAGCGCTCAAAATAAAAATGACGCTTCTCGGGCCGGGCACGGTGGCTCACGCCTGTAATCCCAGCACTTTGGGAGGCCGAGGCGGGTGGATCACAAGGTCAAGAGATCGAGACCATCCTGGTCAACGCGGTGAAACCCCGTCTCTACTAAAAAACTATAAAAAATTAGCTGGGCATGGTGGCGCATGCCTGTAATCCCAGCTACTCAG
>NW_016107418.1:4491667-4523732 GCF_001604975.1 Cebus imitator
AAAAAAAAAAAAAAAAAAAAAAAAAGACGCTTCTCCACATTGCTTGCACTTAGTGTGGCCAATGGAATAAAAGCAGAGACGGTTTTTAGAGCTACTTAGAAATGTAGTTTACTTGGAAACACACCCTGTTTCCTCTTCTTTATTCTACCCAGCTGAAATATACATGTAATATGGAGCTACAGCACCCATCTTAGCCATGAAATCCTCATGCTGAGAACTGTCAGAAAACCCAGATCCTTCTCCCTTGGGTCAAGGATAAGTACGACAAGCGTGCTTTACAGAGTAGACAACCGTGTGAAAAGCTGCTGAGAATGGGCAGAGTGAGGCAAGTGAAAAATCAGGCTAGCCCCTGAGGGAAGGGCCTCACTGACCTCCTTCCCCAGGCTGAACAATCCCGACAGTCGCGAAACACAGCAGCCCTCCCACGTCAAACGATGCCCACCCCAATTTTGAAACGTGTGAATCACAGCTAAACTTGAACCTGGACTTGGCTCCATACTCAGCCGCAGTTATCAAGTGTGGACATACACTAAGGTACCGCCCCAAACAGGAAGGCTGGAATTCAGGGCAAAGACGTAGCCAGACTCCAAAACACCATGTGAGTGGGAGAAGGGGTGAGAGTCATGTGCAACAGACAATGTTGCCCGTTTTGACAATCAATTCCTGAATGTCTCTTCACTATTTGGATGAATTTCCACCTCTTAGTATAAAACCAAGGATACCAGAAAATCACTCTCCTGCTGTGGTGCTGAGAAGCAGGGATCCTGTTGAACTGGGTTTGGCACACGTTGTAGGGGCCAGGACAGCCTCACTCCGTTTCCGGCGCAGCAGGTGGACCAGGAGGGCTTGAGACACCACAGGGCTGCTGCAGCGTCTTATGCTCAGGCACAGAGTTCTGCAGAGCAATGATGGGCATTTTCCTGCTACACAACCCTGAGCCTGCCTCTCTGGCTCTTTGTCTGCCTGCTCCTATTTCTTGAAGCCCCAGAATTGGGCTCTGTGATGATTATCCAGACCTCTGGTCAAACATTATTCTAGGTGTTTCTGTGAGAGTATTTTTTTGGTGAGGTTGACATTTAAACCAGTAGCCAGAGTAAAGCAGATGTTTTTTCCCCGTGTGGGTGGGTGGGTCTCTGGGAGGGTCTCATCTAATCAACTGAAGACTGAAGAGAACAAAAAGGCCAACCCTCCTACCATCAGTAATTAGAGATTTCCTCCTGCCTGTTGGCCTTGAAAAACACCTGCCTTTGGACTCAAATTGAAACATCAGCTCTCCTGGGTCTCAAACCTGTTGGCATTCAGACTAGAACGGTACCCTTGACTCTCTTGGGTCTCCAGCTTGCCAGCCACACATCTTGGGACTTAGCCTCCATAATTTCATGAGTCGATTCCTTATACTAAATCTCCCCCCTCACCCTGAACCAATACAGGATCAACCAGACAGGTTTCTGTTGCTTGTGACAAACTACCCTGCCTAATAGAGATTGGCACCAGGAATGCCTACTGGCCTCAGGCTCTCGGGGAAACAAAAGCCTGGAACTATAAGAAAAAGGCAAGTTATTAAACAATGGCTAAAAGTCTTTGCAAAAAGGATATCCAAATGGACAATAGGCATATTTTAAAAGGGTTCAACCTAGCAAAATGGAAATTAAAGCCATGGTAAAGGAGCACCGTACACCCACCAAAACTGGTCCACTGAAAAGGATGGAAAATCCTGGTGAGAGTGTGGAGCCACCAGAATGTTCATGTGCTGCTGGTAAGAGGGTTACGGTTTTGGGAAACTGCTTGGAACACCTGCTAAAGCTGGAATACGCAGATTCTGTGACCCAGCAATCCCATCCCAAATAATACAGCTAATACACATGAAAGACATGCCACAGAATGTTTATAGCAGCTCGACTCACAGTAGCCCCAAGGTGGAAGCTCTCCAAATTCACACCAAGAGTACAGTGGATAAATAAATCATATTCACAGGATGGAATACTCCAGGGATGAGCAAGCTACAGCTCATTGCCTGTTTTTGTACAGCTTGACAGCTAAGAATCATTTTTGTATTTTCAAAGTGTTGCAACTAATCTCTGAACCTCACAAAAAAGAACAAGAGGAGGAGGAGGAGGAGGGTGAAAATGTGACAAAGATCACATGTGGCTTGCAAAACCTAAAACATTCATGATTTGACCCTTTATAAAGTTTTCTGACTCCTACAATACTCTATAGCAAGTTTGTCCAGGCCACGTGTGGCCCAGGATGGCTTTGAACGTGGCCCAACACAAATTCATCAACTTTCTTTTCTTGTGAGATGTTTTTCCCATTTCTTTTTAGCTCATCAGCTATTGTTAGTGTATTTTATGTGTGGCCCAAGACAATTCTTCCAGCGTGGCCCGGGGAATCCAAAAGATTGGACACCCTGCTCCATAGCTGTAAAAATAAGCAACAAGCATAATGTTGGGTGAGAAAAGCCAGACACAAGAATGCATACCGTATAATTATATTTACAAAAACCGCAAACCCAGGCAGAACTAGTCTCAGCTGTTGGAAATTAGGATCGTGGCTCCCCTGAAAGCAGGAGGCAGTTGCTGGAAGGGGTTTTTGGGGCCCTAGTACTGTGCTATTCCTTCATGTAAGTGCTAGTTACACAAATGTGCTGTTTGAGAAAAACATTTACTTGCAATTTCTGCAATTTTCTGTATGTTCACTGGGCTTTGTTAAAAGGTTCAAAACAAAAAGGCAGATCACCTTCTCCCACCATACTCAAAATCATTACACAGGTGTAGCCTCTATGGTGAGGGGAGAAGTGAGGGGCTTCAAAACCAATAAACAAACAAGAGCAGGGTTAAACATCTACTGAAGTGAGACTGTTTTAAAGAGCAAATGGAGGCTGGGCGCGGTGGCTCACACCTGTAATCCCAGCACTCTGGGAGGCCGAGGCGGGCAGATCACGAGGTCAAGAGATCGAGACCATCCTGGCCAACATGGTGGAACCCCGTCTCTACTAAAAATACAAAAATTAGCTGGGCATGGTGGTGCACCTGTAGTCCCAACTTCTCGGGAGGCTGAGGCAGGAGAATTGGTTGAACCCAGGAGGTGGAGATTGCAGTGAGCTGAGATCGCGCCACTGCACTCCAGCCTGGCACCTGGCAACAAAACAAGACTCTGTCTCAAAAAAAAAAAAAAAAAAAAAAAAAAAAAAAAAAAAAAAAAAAAAAAAAAAAAAAAAAAAAAAGAACAAAGTGGAATCCAAATCGTCATTTCCCTGCAGGTCAGGAAACGGGCATTCGACACAGCCCAGAAATAGTTCCACACAAACGGAGTCAACTGACATTTGACAAAGGAGCAAAGGCGGTTCCACGGAGCAAAGACAGTCTTTTCAACAGCCCTGGAACAACTGGACACCCATTTGCAAAAGAATGAATCTAGACACAGAACCTCACAAAAATTAACTCAAAGAGAATCACAGACCTAAATGTAAAACAAAATATCTGCGGGATAACACAGCAGAAAATCTAGGTAATCTTAGACTTGGTGGTAAATTTTTAGATACAACACCAAAAGCATAATCCATGAAAGAAAAAAATTGGTAAGTTGAACTTCATTAAAATTAAGAACTACTGGCTGGGCTTAGTGGCTCATACCTGTAATCCCAGTACTTTGGGAAGCTGAGGCAGGCGGATCACTTGAGGTCAGGAGTTCAAGACCAGCCTGGCCAACATGGTGACAGCCCCATCTCTACTAAAAATACACAAATTAGTCAGGTGTTGTGGCAGTGCCTGTAGTCCCACCTACGTAGGAGGCTGAGGCAGGAGAATCGCTTGAACCCAGGAAACAGAGGCAAAGGCTGCAATAAGTTCAGATCACACCACCGCACTCTAGGCTGGGCGACAGAGTGAGATTCTATCTCAACAACAACAACAAAAAATTAAAAACTTCTGTTCTGCAAGAGACCCCGTATGTGACTAAGAAGACAAGCCACGTGCATCCAAAATACACAAGGAACTATCAAAACTTAACAATAGGAAACAAAGAACTCAATTTTAAAATGGGCAAACGACATGAAAAGACATCTCACCAGCGAAGATACACAGATGGCAAATAAGCATGTGAAAAGATGTTCAACATCACGCCATAAGAGAGCTGCAAATTAAAACAAGATACCACTACACATCTATTCGAAAGACCTTAATGCAGAACACTGACATCACCAAATGCTGGCGAGGATATGGAGCAACAGGAATTATCATTCACAGCTGGTAAGGGTGCAAATGGGACGAACTGCAGAAGACAGTGTGACAGTTCCTCGCAATGTTAAACACAATCTTAGCATGCGATCCGGCAGTTGTGCTCCTAGATATTTACCAATTCAGTTGAAAACCTGTGTCTGCACAGAAACCTGCACACAATGTATAGCAGCTTTGTTAATAATTACACCAAACTGGAAGCAACCAAGATCCTTTTTCAGTAGGTGAGTGATAAGCAAATGGTGTACAACCAGACAATGAAATATTATTCATCTCAATAAAAGGACATGAGCAATCCAGCCACCCAAAGACATGGTGGCTTCCTCTTTTCAGGAGGAACCTGAAAAGCATATTGCTAAGTGAAAGAAGCCAACCTGAATGATTCCAACTAGAACACATTCTGGAAAAGGCAAAACTAAGGAGACAGTAAAAAGTAAAACTTCAGTGGTTACCAGGGGTTGGTGGGAAGGTGGAATGAATAGGTGGAGAACGGGGATGTTTACGGCAGTGAGACTATTCTGTATACTATAATGGTGGATACTTGTCATTATGTGTTTGCCACAACCCATAAAATGTACAACCCCAAGAGTGAAACCTAGGAAAATTCTTAACTCTAGTTAATAATAATTTGTCAATATTGGCTCCTAAATTGTAACAAATGTATCACACTTGCAAGATGTTAATCATAGGGAAGGAACTGTGTGTGGGTGCAGAGTGTATATAGGAATTCTTTGTACTTTCTGTGCAATTTTTCTGAAAACCTAAAAATACTCTTTTCAAAATTCTATTAAGAATTTAAAAAAAGAAAGTTGGTGGGCCAGGCATGGTACCTCACGACTGTAATCCCAGCACTTTGGGAGGCCGAGGCAGGTGGATCATGAGGTCAAGAGTTCAAGACCAGCCTGGCCAAGATGGTGAAACACTGTCTCTATTAAAAATTGAGAAAGTAGCTGGGCCCAGCAGCTAATTAACTCAGAGAATCACAGCACCTGTAATCCCAGCCACTCTGGGGGCTGAGGCAGAAGAATCATTTGAACCCAGGGTGGGGAGGTTGCAGTGAGCCAAGATTGTGCCACTGCACTCCAGCCCAGGCAACAGAGTGAGACTCCGTCTCAAAAGAAAAGAAAGTTGGTGAAGTCATATGGAATTTGGCCAAGCTGTCATTTCTCTAAGCAGCAGAAAATGTAGGTTCATAAAGCACAGTTAGAGGGGCAAATAAGGAAAGCAAGACCCTCTTGGTTACAGCTCAGCAAAGATCGTAACTCACTAAAGCAGTTACAGCCATCCATTGCAGATGAGCAAAGCGCAGCTCAGAGCCTTTGATGATTTGCCCGAGGCCCCACAGTGGGGAGGTGACAGAGGCTGGATTGCAGTGTAGCCCTTATGCAAAGATCTGTATCATGCACCACTCTGAACCCCCCAGCCTCCACTGATAGAGGAGGCGCCACTGGACAGGGAGATATAAAAATCAGGTACTTTGATATCACTTGCACGTAGCAGGTGTTCCCATATTATTGTTTTACATGAACTGGGGGGCGGGGGGTGAGAAAGTTCCATACTAGAGTGAGCATTTGGGAAAGAATCAATATCCCTCACTCACTATGGAGATGAAAATAAGAAGTAGAGGGCTGTAAAAGCAGACCAACTATGACCACGGTGGTTTCAATACTGTATTTAAGGGAAAATGAAGCATAGTCTAAAATAGTCCCCTCCACAGCTGACTGCCTGGCAGCAAGGACCACCTATCCTTCCTGACTGCCAGACCACAGCAGCCCTATGAGTGAGGGTCCCATTGTTCAGCACTAATTTCTACTGTTAAGAGCAGACACGGTTAAAAGGCTCATTAAGGCTATTAGGGCATGGTCTGCTGTTTTTCTGAAAACATCCATCACAAAGAGTGTGACTTGAGGCAGAATGTGGAGCTGCGGGGCCAGCAGCTCTGCTGAGCGCCTCCTCCCACTGCCACCAATGCGCCCTGGTCGTCCGCGAGAGGAGGAGTCTGGTGGAATCAGCCAGGGCACAAACGTGATCACGGTCGCCACGCTGAGCCCGAAGGGACTGCTTTGAATGTTTGCTTTTTGGCGAACAAAAATGTTTGAATGTTTGCTTTTTGCTCAGCAAGAGGTTGCTGCCTAGGCCTGCGCCGCCCTTTGGAGAAACTCGGTGTCCTGGTGGCTTCCAGTTCTGCACTCTGCAAGCTGGTATTGCGCGGGGACCCACCCTCTGACAACCAATTCCGGAAATGTCTGAGGCCACCTCGAAGGGGACTGTGCTGAGGCTCTGTGTTAACACAATCTGGAGGCAGGTGACGTCAAACCGCGTGGAGGTGGGCAGAGGCCCTTGCCCCGAGGAACACAAGCCTCCTCCTAGGCAATTTCCCTTGTTCTGTAAACTGAGTTTAGATATTGATGTGAGAGGAGCGTGAGGACAGAGCATGCTCCCAGGTACCCCTGAGCACCATCCAGGGAGCGCTGGTTGCAGCCATGACGTCACAGAGGGCAGGGAGGATGCCCCTCCTCCCTCTACGCCTCCCGAGGATCTTGTCAGATGGTGACCACACGCTTCCTGCTGGCTAAATTTTGCACTAAGCTTCTCTTGTTCATGCACATCAGTCTGTCATTTCCGAGACCGAATTCCAGAGGATAGCCTGGGGTGAGCAACACAGGGTCTAACCTGTTATGGTCTCAATCGTAATCAACATCGCAGAACCCTTGCTAGGAATCTAGGACTTTGTCCATTTCCCCTAAATTTTTTAAGCTATTGGCATAATTTACTCATCTTTTACTGATGGTGAGATCGTTAGCAAAAATTTGCTTCATAGTGCCTGACCACTGATTATGATTTTAGTGTTTTAGTCCCTTTCTTCCTGTAACAGACTTGCCAGGGAGTTGAGTTTCATTCACCTCCTGAAAGAACCAGTCTCTGGCCCCCTTGTCCTCCTGTGTATGTTAATTGTTCTAAGTCATTAGTTTTGGCTTCTAGCCTTGTGTATCCTTACTTCTACTTTCCTTGCTTTATTTTCCTGTTCTTTCCCCTGCAAACTTTATGATAGAATCTGAGCACAAAGATTTTTAGCCTTCCTTCTTTTCTAACATAAACTCTAAGGCTATAATTTTCTGCCACGCATGGCTTTAATTGCACCCCACACGTTCTGATATATAGTATTTACTAGTAACGTATTTTAAAATATTTTCTAATTTCCGTTATGATTTCTTCTTTGTCCCATAGGTTCTTTAGAAAGGTACTGCTTAATTTCCAAACACAAAATTATTTTCTGGTTATCTTTTTGTTATTGATTTTTAGCTTAATTGCATTGAAGTGCAAAAAAAATCATCAAATTTTTATCCTTTGAAAATTTTTGAGACTTGTTTAATAGCTCAACATATGGTCAGCATGTCACAGTGTCCTTAAAAAGATGTGTGTTCTGCAGCTCTTAAATGAGGTCTTCCACATATGTTCATTAGTTCAAGTTTGCTGATTACAGAATATAACTCATTCTGTATTCCTCTATATTCTTAATAAATTTTTCTCCATTTATTTTATCAATGTCTGAGAAAAAGATATTAAAATGTCTCACAATGCTTGTGAATTCGTTTTTTTCTTCTTTTTATTCCACAACATTTTGCTTTATATATTTTGAAGCTATATTATTCTGTGTACATAAAGTAAGAATGATTGTATCTTTCTGGAAAATTAAACCTTTTATCATTATGAATTGTCTCTCTTTGTCTAGGATGATACTGATTATGCTTTTTATCCTAAAGGAAAAGAGGTCTAATATTAACACAGCAATATGAGCCTTCATTTGGTTAGGGATTGTATGTTACGTCTTTTTCAATTCCTTTCTCTCAACCTTTCTGTCTTGCTTGTATTTCAGTTGCTGTCATAAAAAGTATATAGTCTGGCACACTTTGTATTAATGAGAGCACTTCATTTATAGTTAATGAATTAGTACATTTTAGATTACTTTTATTATTTCATTTCCATCTCTATTAGCTTAGAAATTGCACGTTTTTCATATTCATCTAGTGGTTACCATAGTGATTAGAATAACAGTCTAAAGGTGTGAAACTCTGATATTAATTGGCTCATCTGCTGACTCCTGCTGTGGCCTGTTTCCTGTTCCTTTTTTTATCTAGAGCCCTGGACTGTTAAGTGTGTTTAACCAGGTGTCCTGGCTGGGCCAGAGCTGAGGCTCCAATTGTCCAGCAGGTGGAGTCTCTGCTTTCTTAAGGATCTATCGTACCCATGATTTCTGTTGGTGAGTGCACTCAATCTTCATCTCCAACTTGCAACCAGACATCCACAGATCATCATCGTGATCTGATACTCATGAGGCAATGGCAGAAGACAGTCAGATTTCAGGAGCGAGCTCAAGGATCCTCAGAAAAAAATGCACCAACAAGGAGAAGGTGCTGGACAAGGGTTAGAGACCGTCTCTAGGCCAAGATTCTAGAGGGTGCTGGACTTGTCCAAGTCCACCTTGGCCACGCGTGGAACTGGGTGAGTATGTGACCTGGAGCCACGTGGATCCACCTACTAGCAGGGACCTAATAGGTGATCTCTCTTCTCTCTGCAGTGCACCACTGACAAGCCCAGGGTGTGGCCAGAGGAAGATCTGACCCACCAGGAGGGTCAGTGGTAGTCCTCATCCTCTGCAAAGGACAAGTGGCCACCTGGCCCACCATGAGAGGTGCCCAGAAATATTCGGGGTTGTACCATGAGACCTGTGAGGCCTGTCAGTGCTTCTGTGATTACATTTATCCCAGTGGATAATCCAGACACATGAGTGCCTGTGCAACAAAAGGAGGCCACCATCTAACTTGGAAAGATCCACGTGGGGCTGTTTTGGCTCACAGATTGTAAGAAAGGGGCATGGAAATCCCCAGGCAACACGGGCTCCTCGGCTTGCTGAAACAGACGCAAGGCTATGTTCTAATCAAACCTTCCAGGGCTCTCATGGAAATTTCAGTAATGCCTCTCCAGGTGCTTTTCTGAAAGCCTCCTGCCTTAGGGATGTCTTGGCAGAGACATCTCTCACGGTATCCACAGCAACCATGATGAAGCTCATTTCTGGAGAAGAAGGTCTCTCAACACCTCTGCTAAGTCACTATTCTCCCGTACTCACTGCAGCAGTTCCTGGAATGTCATGAAGGGATGCTGGGACCCACTGCACACCCTCGGCAGTACCTCACAGCAACTTGGAAATGCCAACTCAATTCACAGGCAGCCACGGTGGAAAGAAAAAACTCTAAGCTCAGGTGTTGGGAGGGCAAATCCCATCCATCAGAGCCTTTTCCTGAGAAGGGAGCAGTGGGCAGAGCCCTGAAACAAAGGGTCACACTCCAGTTGTTGAGAGTTGACTCTGGACGGCTTTTAAGCCTCACCCCTCTGCCCTATAGCTGGTCAGGAAGCCCAGAGCTCTCCCCTTTGGTCTCTGGGGGAGACTGAAGGTGTGAGAACCCCTGCCTGCAGGATCCTCACTAAACATCGCTAGCACCCGACACCAGTCTCCTTTCTCTGCTCTCTCAAAGCATGCACCTGCCCTGCTGTCCCCAGAAAGCCTCAGTAGGTGAGTCGCAAACCTCCTGGGCCCTCTTGGTGTGTGTGTGGTATCCCCAGTCTCCATGTCTGGCTCAGCTTTGGGTTGGGGGGGTCTCTCCTGCTTCTTGGGTGCCCAAACAAGGTCACAGGGACTGGCCCACGCTGGGTTGACCCAACATGCCAGTGGGAATGTCTGTCACTGACCGCTATGCCCAGGGTCAAATGCTCGCTTCTTCATTTCATGCTGCACTCCGGGGGCCATGGGAAAGTGGGGGCTCAGGAGTCAGGCCAAGCAACTGGCAGCTTTCAGTGAGAGAGGGTTACTTAGAGCATGCAGAGTTACTAGAGCTACCCCTGCTAAATGTCAAAAAGATGAAAAACATGGGCCAGGTGCGGTGGCTCACGCCTGTAATCCCAGCACTTTGGGAGGCTGAGGTGGGCGGATCACCTGAGGTCAGGAGTTCGAGACCAGCCTGGCCAATATGGTGAAACCCCATCTCTACTGCAAATATAAAAATCAGCCAGGCATGGTGGCGGATGCCTGTAAAACCAGCTACTCAGTAGGCTGAGGCAGGAGAATTGCTTGAACCCGGAAGTGGAGATTGCAGTGATGCAGTGAGCTGAGATTGTGTACGGCACTCCAGCCTGGACGACAGACTCCATCTAAAAAAAAAAAAAAGAAGAACAAAATGGACCAGGCGCAATGGCTTATGCCTGTAATAAGCTCAGGAGTTTGAGACCAGCCTGGGCAACATAGAAAGACCCTGTGTCGACAAAAATATACAAAAATTAGCCAGGTGTGGTGGTGCACACCTATGGTCCCAGCTACTTGGGAGGCTGACGTGAGAGGATCGCTTGAGCCTAGGAGGTCAAGGCTGCAGTGGGCCGAGATCGTGCCACTTAACTCCAGCCTGGGTGGCAGAGTGAGACTCCGCCTCAATAAAAAAAAAAAAAAAAAAGGATGAAAAAAGAATATGTGACCACTCCCACTACCAACTGAAACATCCCCAGAGCAGTTTCCTGGCCCGTGGTCTCTCACCACCAGGACTTCCATGTTCTCCGCTCTGGCACACACAGCCCTGGAGCGGGGATCCCCCCGACCCACCGCCCGCTGCCCTCCTGAGGGTTGAGTGAAGTTGGGTTCAGGTCCCCAGGCTCCTCGCCGCAGCTCACCACTGGGAAGCCCTGACGTGGCTTTATACTGGGAAAAGCACAAGACAGGAGGTGGAGAAACAGGCAGCTGAACCCAGCCCTTGCATTTGCTGGAAGTATGATTTGCCAACCCCTTCCCCTCTCCACGTCTGTTTCCTCATCTCTAATGGAGACCCAAGGAGGCAACGTGTGTGACGACACCTGAAATTCGGCACATCCTATGTTCTCAGTTCCTTCCTCCCCATCACTGTTTTGAAAGCTAGATCCAGTGCTGTGGGAGACTTTTCCCTAATAGTCCTTCACTTCTAGGCGGCCCTCTTGCTTCCCTGGGGCCCCTTCCTTGGCAGGGCAGAAGTCCTCATTCCCCTCATCAAGAGGCAGTTTTGGATGGCACAAGTGGATTTTTTACAACTGGAAAAAGCAAAGTACAGTTTCCAAAAATACTGTGCAAAAACTGTTAATGGCCTCTTTAAGATCTGGGTTCTTGCTAGCCACAAAAAAGATTTCTGAACAATATCACCCAGTCTCCTTACCCCGCTTTCTGGGAAGATGGGGAGGATGTATCTTTTGTCAGGAAGAGGTCCTTGGAAAAGCTTGTCTAGGTCAAGGGGCTGATGGAGAATATGGAACACTGAATTCCAGTGCCCAGCCAGCCCTAGACTATGAAGTCAACTTGAAGGTAAAGTACGTCAGCTGGGCGCGGTGGCACACGCCTGTAATCCCAGCACTTTGGGAGACCGAGACAGGTGGATCACCTGAGGCCAGGAGTTTGAGACCAGCCTGGCCAAGATAGTGAAACCCTGTCTCTACTAAAAATACAAAAATTAGCCGAGTGTGGTGGCAGGAACCTGTAGTCCCAGCTACTCGGGAGGCTGAGGCAGGAGAATCGCTTGAACCCATGAGGCAGAGGTTGCAGTGAGCCGAGACTGCACCACTGCACTCCAGCCTGGGTGACAGAGTGAGACTCTGTATCAAAAAAAAAGAAAGAATGAAAGTAAAGTACGTCAATACTGCAAGTTTTCCCCTAACTCTCAAATGAACTCAGAGGTACACCACTCTGCACTTATGCACAGCATTCACCCAGCTGGCGAGACCAAATGAGCCCTCCAGGAAGAGGTCCCTGGGGCACCTTGGCCTGTGGTTGTATTAATAGCCACTGTGAGGGAGAAACGCAGCCAGAGACCCTTCTCACCCGCTCCCCACACAGCTGGGAATGCCAGGAGGTGGACCAAGGGCCCCCCGATGGGATTTGCATAATGCCCTTTAATTAAATCTGCTGGCTAATAAGTTTATTCAGCTCAGGTAAGGAATATTGCTCTCAGGCCTTTAGAAAAACCAATCCCAACCCTGAAAACGTTTGATTCTTGTGATGCCATATTCGTGTGTAAGGGCTGCCGTAACCTAAACGTGACCACAAACCAGGTAGCTTACAATTGCAGACGTTTGCAGCTCATAGCTTACAGGCTGGAAGCCCAAGACCAAGGTATCCGCAGGGCGATGCTCTCTCTGAAGGCTCCAGGGAGGAATCCTTCCTTGCCTCTTCCAACTTCTGCGTCTTCATAGGGCCTTCTCCTCGTGCCCAGAGTCTGCGGGGAATCCATCCAGGAAGATGGTTTTTCATGGGCCTTAACATGCACGTAGCCGAGGAGGCAACATCAGGCCCTCCCTGGATTGCAGCTCCTGCTCCTTTCTTGTCTGACTCCCGCGATTCTGCAGAATCTTGACCTAACTCAGGCCAGGCCACCCCGGCTGCCCTGCTGGAATGGGTCCGCGTGGGCTTCTGTTTCTGTAAATAGTAACCTTGATTGAAAGTAGAAGTTGTGAAGAAAAGGACTTGGGCTGAGAGAAGCAAAGCAAGACCTCCTGGAGATTTTTAGAAAGGTATAAGGGAGCTGCAGGAAGGCCAGAGAAGCAGGACAAATGCTACACGATGCCCAGCCCTCCTGCAAAGCTGCTCCAGGAGAGGCACCCACCTCCGATGCTGCCACTGGCCCCCGACACAGACCTCATCTGGCGTCATGGGCCCCGGACGCTGCTGTTGGACCTCTGTCATTCTGACTCTGAGAGCTGAGGGTGCTGCCCTGCATGGGCCCGTGGGAGTCTCTGCCGTCTGCCTGCCTCCCGTGACTGGCTTCCTGCGTGACACCCAGCACAGGCATGTCTGATTGGCAGATGCAATGTCTGTGTCCTGTGAGGGAGTCTGGGAAAGTCTCCACTGTCTTCTCCCTTGGGGAGGGGGCCTCACAAGGAAGGAGACTGCCCAGATCTGGGAAGGATACGGGATGGCCCTAGGTGTCAAACAAAAAAGGCCACACGCCCAGGACACCTGCCTGCCTATTCCTCAGGGATTAGTATTCCCAACCCCACTCCACGCCTGGGACCCCACTGCCTGCTGGCATCTCGGTGTGTCGCCTTCTCGATGCTGGCCAGAATGTCTCAGTCCTCCCTCCTTCCCCGATGCCTTCCTCTTTAGAGTCACCTGTGGGAATCTCCTGCTGCTGCGCCTGGGGCCCCACACTGACCCAGGTCGGGATGTGAATCGGCCCTTGGTGGAGCTTTGGGAGGCTGTGCGGGTCTTGCCAGGCTGGGAGGTATCTCAGTCCCCATGGCAGTCCTGGGCCTAATTCTAGGGCCTGGGCCCTCCAATCGGACACTAAGACCCTGTATCTGAGACTGATGTCATGGAGCAGTGGGGAGAAAGGGACACCCACTTGGCAGTGGAGGTGGGAGGAATGTCCCCCCATCACGGGGTAAGGGAGCTTGCAGCCGGCTCACTCCTGTGCTCCACAGAGCAGCCAGCCCATGGTCTCCAGTAAGGAGCACACCCACCCTGATCTCTAAAGGGGTCTGATGGGCAGGGCGCCAAGGCTGACACCTGACACCACACTGCTCTACCCAGCCACAGGTGCCCAGCACCTTCTCTCATGGAGCCGCCTTCTGTGGCAGCTACCACCAGCTCTGTCTGGCAGCTTCTCAACTAAAGTTTGGCCACAGTTTACGGAAAGAATGCAGTCAAACCCCAGCTCTGATCCCACAGCCTAGGAAGCCAGAGCTTGCTTGGCCCAGACCAAACTGCTCCCGCCCATGGGATTCAGCACAGGCAGGGCAAAAACTTCCGCTTACGTCATGGCAAGAAATGCACGAGGGGTCACAACCCCCTACACACGCATCAATTTAGTCTATTTATTTTTCCTAACGCAAGCTATGACCCACCAAATTCATGTCATCCTTCCTAGCAGGCTGCAGCTCACACTAGGCTAGGGGAGCCTCAGCATCCTTTCAACAAATCATCCTGAGTGCCTCCTGCATGCTGTGCAGGCTGAACACCCAGTGCCTTTCGGGGAAATGAGCGCCCAGCCTAAGTGATCATTTCAGGTGGCGTTATGCTGTGAAATTCAGCTATCTTGCTATTTTTCCTATCCTGATCATTAGAAAATTGTACCGTGTGGCATAATTTGGAATCTTAATGAGAACTGCTTTCTTAGCCTTAATTGGATTCCAAGTTACATTAATCCTTTATAAAAAAATCTCTCAATATATTATGCTTACTATGCCAGAAATATTTTGTCAGCACTGCATTTTAAACAAGAGAAGAGAAAAAAGAACAGAGCAGATAGCTCATTTTAAAAACACTCTCAAAAGGCAAAAACAGTCCTTCACACATAGCACACTGCAGTCGTGGATGCAGTCCAAGCTCCCTTTGTAAAAACAAGACTGCTGCTTGTAGGAAACAAGGAACACACACCCAGGAAGTGGCAAGACACTGTAAGCTACGTAACCCTTGCGTCCATTTCCCTGGGTAGGAAAAGAGTAGAAACCCAAATAGATTTTCGCCGCCTTAAATGGGTCAAGGGTTTTATGTCTGGTCTCCCACCTAATCCTCCCAGCAGCTTTATGGGATAAATAATTTAAGACTTGCCTTAGTTCTGGGGACACTGAGGTCTAAGAGGAGTAAGTAAATTGTCCAAAGTCATACAACCGGAAAAGGTGGAGACAGGACTCAGATGCACAAGTGCAAAGCCCACACTGTCTACACCAGTCTGATATCACAATTCTGACTGAGGTCAAACACTCGTTCAGCCTTGAAGACATCAGGCTAAGTGAATCTGCCAGACTTAAAAAGGACAAATCCTGCATGATTCTACCTAGAGAAGGTACCTACTCACAAACTCACAGAGACAGAAAGTGGAATGGTGGCCAGGGGCTGAGGGGAGGGGAGAAGAGTTGTCCTTGAATGGAGAGTCTCCGCTTGGGCAGGTGTGAGGTGTTCTGGGGAGGGGTACTTGATGCCACTGAACTGTGCACCTAAAAATAGTTATGACAGTAAATGTTACGAGTATTTTACCACCATAAATAAATAAAAATTACATTTAAAAAAATTTAAGAAGTTCACATAAATAAGCAAATAAAGGGGTTGTGACCCACTTTACAGCCTGGAAACTGGTGGAATTTCGCAGCCTGAGACTGCCAGCCCCTCAGTTGGCTCATCCCACCAGTGGGTGATAATGACAGAGAGAGACAGAGAGAGCACAGAGTGAGCGCCAGCCCAGAGCACCTGCTGTCCTGTGTCAGGTGACCTGTGACTACTGTTCAGTACGTTTCCAGACCCCACGGGAAGCCCATCATGATAACTGCCATGAGACCAGGAAGACGGGCCTCTGTGTTGGGCTTACCCCGCCTCACCTCTGAAAGGGGCTCCTCTCATCCTTAGATGAGAAGAAATACAGTCCCCGAGGGCAGACATGCTCCCTGCACACGCAGTGGGGCTTCCAGCCAGAGCCCCAACCAGCAGCCCCAGATTCACCTGGGGACTTGTCAGGAATGGACATTCGTGCCCCCACCCCAGACCTTCAGAAACAGCAGCTCTGATGGTGGGGTCCAGCAATCTGCATTTTAATAAACTCTTCAGGTGGTTCTGATGCCTGCTGAAATTTGAAGCCCACCTGCATATATCACTCCCCATAAAAAACACAAGCAGCTCTGCGCTCACGGGACCTTGTGTTCAAAGCAGCAGAGGTAGAGACCCAAGCCCCGCTGCATATCGAATTGTCTTCAGAGCTCTAGAAAATATTGGTGCCCAAGCCCCACTCCCAGAATCCTGACTTAATAGATGTGAAGTGGGAGTTCCAATGGCGACGAGGGGTGTCCAGACACTTTCTAATTCGCCCATGCCCTCTCATCCTGGCCTGGTCTCCCCAGCAGCCTCAGCGCTTTCTGGCATTTCTTAGAGCAAAGGCAGGCTGAGGTCCCCGGCAGGGGCCAGAGAGAATTCCCTGCTAGTTTAGTTAATAACGACAAATTAGGCATCTTGGTGGTTTTCCATCACTGCTATCACACAATTCTGGGCACACCGTGGGATGCTTGACCCGCTGGAAGAAGCAGACCTTGAGAGGCAGGGTCCAGAAGCTATGTAGCCCCAAGGGAATGGCAAACAAGCTTGTAGGATGTGGCTGCAAAGGTCACTGTGAGCTCTGCAGAGATAGGGAAGTTTTGAAGCAAAATTAGAAGATCACTGGTTTGCAGGTGGAATGGTCTTCCAAAGAGCTGCCTTAGAATTCAGTTTATTCTATAAAGACACAGACATTCCTAAGTGTAAATAAACAGACCCTTCCCAACTTGCTATGAGGAATCAGAGGAAGAGACATGAGAGGTCTCACAACAAATGTAGACTCAGTGCAGATGGTCTTGGTGGCACGGACCACGTTGTCAGAGTCACCGGGGCAGCCTCGGGTAGAATCACCCGCAGCGGGGCTGACAGTGATGTGCTGTGAATCGACAGGACCCTGTCAGTGAAGGCAGAGCCTTTCCTCTGTCTTCAGACAGAATTTAAAACTTGAAGGGCAGGACTCGTGCTGATGCAAAATTGGGTATTTAGGAGTTGTTGGGCCTCATTCTCTTGTGAAGCTTCTAGGGCTGCTTTTCTGTGCACGTCTTTACAGGAGGGTCACAGGAGGACGGTGACACTGAGCCACCGCAGGAGTTCCGGAAGCTGGGCACGGGAGCACATGGGGTCAAGGCAAACAGGTCGTTTCTTGTATTCTGGAAAATCTGATTTCATGTTGCACTTTATGTTTGTGTCTTTATCTTCCTTGGGCTTAGGTAGAGTCTTCTTTAAAATTCAGCCTAGTCTTTTTTTTTAATTTATTTTTTATTTCAATAGGTTTTTGGGAACAGTGGTGTTTGGTTGCATGACTCAGTTCTTTAGCGGTGATTTCTGAGACACTGATGCAGCCATCCCCTGAGCGGTGTACGCCAGACCCACTGTGCAGTGTTTTACCCCTCACCCCTCCCACCCTCTCCCCCGAGTCTCCTGAGTCCACTGCATCATTCTATGCCTTTGCGTCCTCACAGACGCGTCCACACCCTGGGGATAGGAAGATAATAGTTGTGAGTCCCATTTTGCAGAAGAGGAGTAGAAATTCCCAGAAGCCAGTGGAAGCCAGTTTGTTTTTAATTGGGACCCCAAGAAGGAGACGACTAACCATCAGGACAAGCGGAGGCGATGAGAAGCCCCAGGGATGGGAAGCAGCGGAGAAGCCCTCTCAGCACTCGGATGCACTGCGCCTGAACTTTATTATGTCTCTGGGGTTATGTATATACAGGTATTGATCGACTTACGACCTATGCAACTTACGACCATTCGACTTTACGACCACAATCGCTAGCCACGACTGCTCCGCGTCTGGCAGCGCAAACGTTGCCCAGCTGGGCGTACGACAGTGCGGACCGGCTTCCAGCAGCACTGCCATCTCCGCGTGCACCATTTCAACTGTTATCCCAGACTCGGTACGGCAATTTGTGTTTTGTGTCTTGGATATTTTTCATCAAACTCCTCCCAATAAACTTATACATTTCGAAGCAATGGACCCAAACATCAAACGATTTGCAAGGATTGAACGGATGGCGCACAATGTGTTTCGTCCGTATCGTGAAATTTATGAAGAAAAAAAGAAACATACAATTCAGACAAAGCTCATCATGTTTATGAAAAAAACCAGCTCCGGTAACCCCAACTGTTGCCTCAGATGACGATATCAACCATCCGCAGCCAAGCACCAGCGGCCAATAAAATGTTTCGTACATGTTTATATATTTTGATATGTTTTGCAATTGGGAAAACATTTCCTATGGTATTTTTTACACCTGTATTTTGTATTTTTGTATGCACCTGTATTTTGTAATTTTGTATGTTTTGCAAATATTAAACCAGTTGTACTGGTAATGCAGTGTTTTACTTAAACCTGACGAATGTAAAAATAAGAAACAAAATGGTGTAGAGATGATACAAATGGCATAAAATGAACAAAGAAAATTATGATATATAACAATAATGAAAGTAAATTATGATAAACTATGACTTAAAGATTTTTATAACATCATTTCACAGTACTGTACATATAGCCTACTCAACTTACGACCAAATCGTGTTACGACCGGTCTGTCGGAACCAATCGTGGTCGTAAGTCGAGCACTAGCTGTATATATCCCTTCCCAACTAATTCCGTGTTTTAAAGTCCCCACCGGGATTATTCAAAGAAAATACAGAAGAACCTATAGGGAGGTGGGACTTAAACAGATTCTGGAGGTCAGACTGTGCTTCCACAAAAAAACCTCCCACATGCCCGCCAGCCCTACCCTCTCCCTCTCCCAAGCTCATCAGGGAGACATTCCTTCGGGTAGGAAGTGCTTACTTTCAAACAGGGTCAGCCTTGGGAAGCTGGAGTTTCAGAACGAGTCACTCTAAAGATCTGCCCTTCATAGGAAGGCTCAGTGATTGTGCCCACCTGGGGACCGGGCAGCCCGGTAACCTGAGAGCACGGGGGAGGTAGTGGCAGGGGCAGGGAAGGTGAGGCGGGTTAGAGGGCTCCGGCACCACTCCTGGACCTGCAGCGGAGCTGAGGGGCCCCGGTGACACCTGACGTCTCTGAGCACCTTATCCTAGTGCTTCCGAACACGCTCAGACACGGGTGCCTCCAAGGCACCCTGAGCACCACTGACACCCAGTGGAAAGGCTTTGAACTTCTCTGTAAGTTGGCTTCCCAGAAGTCTGGCACGCTGATCTAAACTCAGGACAACATGCATCACAACGGTAACAAAATCATGCCTGGTATTTGCTCCCCAGCCCCCAGTGAGCTGAGGAAGAGTCCTCATTGTCACTCAATTTAGATTCGTCCATGCTTATACCACACTAAGGGGTAGGTGGCATTCTTAACAGGGACCAAGCTCCCAAAGGTGAGTGACCCACCTGGGGCCGTGTAGTAAGTGAGGGGCAGACGCATGACTCGTGTGACTCCAATGTCAGTGCCCTTCACTTTCTAACACACTCCCCCACCGGCCCCACCCCAGCAGGCGGGCTACACAGAGCGTTGCCTGGACCCTTCCCATAGGGCCTCTGTGCTGAGTAATGGGGCAGGTGGGAGGCATACATGCATGCACACACACACTAGCACATGCACGCACACAGATACACACACTATGCACATGCACACACACATGCACATGCGCTTAAATTCATACACACATGCACACACACATGCACATGCACACACGAACACACACAGACATATACTTGCACACATGCACGCACACACGTGCACACAGATGTGCACACACATGTACATACATACACACACACAGGCACATTCAGGGCTTGCACCTCTGCTGGACTCAGGCCCTGCTGTGAGCTCTACTCTGAGTGACCCTAGTCAGCCCACTTTCTCCTCGCTAGCAAACCTGTGGGTTGGAGCAAAAGAGCCACAATGTAGCACCTTTGTGAGCAGCTGCCCAGATGGAAATGGCTGATGACACTGTTAGTATTCCAGTTCAGGGTCATGAATGGCCTGAGCATATCCCAGCGGCTCAGGGTGCAGGATGGGAAGCAGCCCCTGTCAGGATGCCACTCCATGCAGGGCGCCATCCCACTGCAGGGCGCGCCCACACACCCACGCTCACTCAGACTGGGGCAATGGAGACACGCCAGGAAAGCCAACGTGCAGAGCTCTGGAATGTGGGGTACCCAGAGAAACCCAGGAGACGTGGGGAGAACTGCACGCTCCACACAGACGGTGCCCCAGCTGGAAAGCAAATTTTTTTCTCATCAACCATAATGAATGACGTTGATCAAAAAGACATTATTCAAGGATTTTCTGTACTTCATTCCTTCATTGTCTTCCTCACGCTAGAGGCAGTAGCTGTTGTTTTGCATCTACTGCTTCTGGACTCCTGTGGATCCTCTTTTACCCCTTTTCATGAACCACCTTATCCTGTTCTACCTAATAATTCTTGATATTAAAATATTCCTATGCAAATAACCCGTCTAGCTTGTCTCCGACTTGGACACTGACTGGCCAAGCCCCCTACTGGCAGGGCCACACAGGGGCTGATGGCAAAGGTGGGAAGGGGCAGGGGTAGGGTCCCAGCCTGGTGTCAAGGCAGAGTGTGGAGAAGGACGCTGGGGCCAAGAGACTCTGTAATTGGAACAGAGGTCAAATAAAGATATTTTCAGGCCGGGCCTTGTAGCTCACACTGGTAATCCCAGTACTTTGGGAGGCCAAGGCAGGTGAATCACCTGAGATCAGGAGTTCAAGACCATCCTGGCCAACATAGTGAAACCCCATCTCTAGTAAAAATGCAAAAATTAGCTGGGCACAGTAGTGAGCACCTGTAATCCCAGCTGCTAGGGAGTCTGAGGCCGGAGAATCGCTTGAACCTGGGAGACGGAGGTTGCAGTGAGCTGAGATCACGCCACTGCACTCCAGCTAGGCAACAGAGCAACTCTGCCTCAAAATAAACAAATAAATAAATATCTTTTTAGCTGAGCATAATAAGAGTTTGCTACCAGCAGATCCTCACTAAAGTTCGTTCCAAAACAACATACTTCAGGAGAAAAGAAAAGAACCCCAAATAGAATGTGTGAAATACACAAATAAACGATGAGCAATAATAAAGAGAAACATTGTGATAAATCTAAAAGAACATTGACTGCATGAAACAATTCTGTCTTATGAGGTTAGGATAAAGAAAAAAAAAAAAAACGTGTATGAGGGCAATTAGAACAATGCCTGGTCTGCATGTACACAGCAGGCACCACGTAAACAGGTCACGAAATTGCAAACCCTAATAACAGGTATCAACGTATGTGAAGGAAAGGTTGATAGACCTTCAAAAATAAAGAGATACTAGTCTCAATTCTTTTTGAGACAGAGTCTCGCTCCTTCACCCAGGCTGGAGTGAAGAGGTGTGATCTTGGCTCACTGCAACCTCTGCCTCCTCAGTTTTCCTACCTCAGCCTCCCAAGTAGCTGGGATTACAGGCATGCTAATTAGCCACCATGCCCGGCTAATTTTTTGTATCTTCAGTAGAGACGGGGTTTCACCATGATGGCCAGGCTGGTCTCCAACTCCTGACCTCAAGTGATCCACCAGCCTCAGCCTCCCAAAGTGCTGGGATTACAGGTGTGAGCCACCACACCCAGGCTGGACTTTCTTTTTTTTTTTTTTTTTTTTTTTAACAGACATCTTCTCAGTGATTAAAAAAATTCAGTAAGAATATAGAAGAGTTCACAATACCAAAAACTTAAATCAATGGACAAATATAAAACACTGCATCCAATAACCTCATATGCACTATTTTCTAAAACTGGCTATATCCTGGGTCATAAAGTAAATCTCATCAAATTTCATAAGGTATATCTATGATATGCAAAGCGTCTTCTAAAACTACAGTGCAATAAAACTGGAACTAAAATCCAAAAATGTAAGCAGAAAATCCTTACCTGTTTGGAAATTAAGAAACCTGCTTCTGAATCTTTCACATATGCAAATTATCTTGAACTGAATGTTAATTAAAAGACTCCATATCCCAACGTATGGAATTTAATTAAGCAGAATATAGGAAGCTATAGCCATAAAATGTGTATGATGGGAAAGAAGACTGAAAAATAATGAACTAAGAGTCCATCTCATGCAGTCAGAAGAATAGCAAAATAAACCTGAAGAAGGGAGAAAGAAGGAAATAATGAAATTCTGAGCAGAAATAAATGAAATTGAAAACAAACAATAAAGAGGACCCACAATGCTAATGGCTACTTTCTTAAAAAAAAAAGACTAATAAATTTGGCATAGCTCCAGTGAGCCAGACTCAGAGGCAAAGACAGCACAAACTGACTTCAACAGAGCATCACCATACTGGTTGCTGGCATAACAGGATAATACAAGGGCCAGTCGTAGTGGCTCACGCCTGTAATCCCAGCACTTTGGTTCACGAGTTCAGGAGTTCAAGATCAGCCTGGCCAAGATGGTGAAACCCCATCTCTACTAAAAATACAAAAAATGGGCAGTGATGGCGGGTGACTGTAATCTCAGCTACTAGGGAGGCTGAGGTGGAGAACTGCATGAACCTGGGAGGCAGAGGTTGCAATGAACCAAGATCCTGCCACTGCACTCCAGCCTGGGCAACAGAGTGAGGCTCTGTCTCAAAAAAAATAAATAAATAAGAAATAAGAGAAGGTAACAAATAACTTTTTCCTGAAATTTAGAAGAAATAGTCTAATTTTTAGGTAAAGATAACTTATCGGAAATGACTTAAGAAGAAATAAAAACCCAGAATTGCCCTACAAACAAAAGAAATAGAATTAGCATCAAAAAACCACAAAGAGAAGCCCAGCCTCAGATGGCCTTACTCTTGAGTTAGACCCAACCTTACAGTAAAGACCAAAAATGCCAATCTTATAAAAGCTTTTCTACAAAATAGAAAATGGCAAAAATGTTTATTTGATTATTTTATAAAGCCAACACAGCCTTGATCCCAAAATCAAAATAGTTTTTAAAAGGAAAATTATGGACTAATCTCACTCATGAAAATAAATTAAAATTAAAACTTCTAAACAAAATATTTACAAAATAATGTAATCTGTAGTTAATGGGCTAAGGGAGAAAAGTCACATGAACATCTTAATAAATATAGAAAGTCATTTGTAAAATTCAACACCTATTTGTGATTTTTCAAACAAAATCTTAAACTAGAAGTGGAAAGAAACTTAATGAATCTGATGAAGTTATTTTAAATAATGATTAGAAAAGAAAGCTATTCATTACATAGATGTATGTACATATGTAAGAACATGTATGTGAAACATATTTAAAACGAAAGGATATAGAAAGTTTCTTTTAAATTATTAAACATATCCCAGGCAAATATCAATGAAAAGAAAGCTGCACATCAATTTTAGTATCAAAACTGTTTTAAGGCTAAAAATTTAAAAATCAGAAAGAAAAGGAAAGAGTATTAAAAATAAAAAAATTAATATTAATTATTAATTAATTAATAATATTATTAATTAATATTATTAATATTATTAATATTATTATTTTAATATTAATATTATTATTTATAATATAATAATAATAATATTATTATATATAATATAATATAATATATTTTAATTAATATTAAAATATAATATAATTATAATATATATATATTAATATTATATATTAAAATTAATATTAATATTATTAATTAATTAATTAAAATTAATATTAATATTAAAAAAATAAAAATAAAAATAATAATAATAATATTATTATTATTATTATTGCCGTGAGCCGAGATTGTGCCATTGCACTCCAGCCTGGGCAACGAGAGTGAAACTCTGTCTCAAGACAAACAGACAATCAAGACAAACAGACAAGACAAACAGACAAACAAAAGCCTTGAAATGCTTAATTGGCATAAGAAGTGGAAAATCTGAAGAGCTCAATAGCCAATTACCAAAACCTGAATAATCATTTGAGATGAGAAAACTAGAGAACTGATCATTTGAGTATCTTGCCACAGAACAAAGACAGGATTAGAACCCAAGCAGTCTGATTCAGTGACTTCAGTCCACCCCTGTGGTGGTGAATGCTATGTCAACTTGACTGGGCCACCAGGTGCCCACACTGAAGTGTTTCTGGGTATTTGCAGATGAGATGAGCATTTGAATTTGTGGTCTCAGTAGAGCAGGCTTCCCTCCCTAACGTAGGACGGCCTCATCCAATACCTTGAGGACCTCAGTAGAACAAAAGGAGGAGGAATCCACCCCTTTTGCTTCCTGCCTGCCTGCATGTGCAGGATTCATCTCATCTTCTCCTGCCCTTCGACTGGGATTTATACTTCCAGGCCCCTTGGTTCCCAGGCCTTCAGACACACACTGGAATCCTACTACCCGCTCTCCTGGCTCTCCAGCTTGCAGATGGCAGGTTGTGGAACTTTCCAGCCTCCGTAATTGTGTAAGCCAATTCCTCATAATAAATCTCTTCATATATATGTCAACTTGACTGGGCCACTGGCTGCCCAGATTAAACATTACATATTTTTTTAATATATACATATATATATTCACATGTCCTATTGATTCTGTTTCTCTGGCAAGCCCTGAATTATTATAACTCCTTTCTTGCTTTATTTTGCCTTGATAGTAGAGCAATAGGTAAATTTTATGATACAGGGCACGCGCTGTGTCTTTCATCTCAACGTTGCTCTGCCCAGCATATCAAAGAGGATTTTTACATTTAAAAATAATTAGGACTTTTTTTAGATAGGCAAACACTCACATGATGAAAGGGACTACAAAGGTCTGCAGTAGAGATATCCATGCCACTTTACCCCGAAATCCTCAGGGGCCCTGTCCTGAGGTAATGTTATCACTTTCCTGTGGATCATTTTAGAAATATTGTATGCCATGTAAATGAAGATATATATTACTTTTTCCTTTTTAATCTAACAGATAGCATATATGCACATTTTTCTGCTCCTTGCTTTTTTTTTTACTTTAACAATCTATCTTGAAGATCATTTTAATTCAGTGGAAAAGGCCTCATTCTTTTTACAGCTGCAGAGTATTCCAATGTGCAAATGTGCATAGACTATAATTTAATCAATATTCTGCTGCAAGAACAGTAAGATGTTTTCTAATCCTTTGTTATTCCAAACAGTGCTGAATTGAATATGTCATTTTGTTCATGTGCAAATAAATCTGAAATGTGTATCTGTTGCAGTTATGAAAGCTGTATAACGAATTACCCCAAATCTAAGTAATCTAAAATGGAGACCATATTTGTTTTTGCTCGGAAATCTGCAATTTTGGCAGGCAGAGCTCAGAAAGTTTAGGCTCTCTCTGTCTCCCTGGACAGCAGTAGCTAAGACTCTCACCTGTGGTCTCTCTGTGCGGCCTGGGCTTCCTCACAACATGGCGGCTGAGTTCCAGAGGTAGCATTCCGAGCAAGAGAGCCAAGCAGAAGCCTTGCTACCTTTTAGGGTCTAGCCATGGAAGTCAGGCTCTTCCAAAATTCCACCAGCTTCAAGGAAAAGGAAACAGGGCACACCTCTTGATAGGGAGTGGCAAGATTCTGGAAGAGAATATAGGTACAGAAATAATGTTATCAGCATTTTTGGAAAATCCAGCCTGCCTCAGATGTATTTCTAGAAATGAAATTTCTCGGTCCTGGGTATGTACAGTTTTAATTTTGATAGAGGGTTGCTAAACTGCCCTCCAAAAAACTCGTACCAGTTCACTCTCAACAGCAGTGCATGAAAAATACATATATATTTAATGAAGGAGTGAAGGAAGGATTGAGCAAGTGACTAGGGAGCTGAACCTGTGAGCTGGTCTTCAGAGAACGCACTTCATCATCTGGCCACCTGAGGGCGGTGTTTCCCCACAGACGAGCAGAAGGGCGCCCTCAGAAAGGAAGACAGATCTGCTGGCATTGCAGTGAAACTAACTAGCTTTGGGGAGGCCCAGGCCAGCCAGTGCCTCCAGGTATTAAACCAAAAGTGGATGCCCTTGATAGACAAAGGGAAAGCAGGAATTGCCCTTTCCACGTCATTGCTTTTTACAGCGCAGGAGCCTCTGACGTTTGTGTGAAGTCCACCCGCCAGGAGCCACAGGCCCAGACCTCAGAAACACCCTGTCCTCTGCAGGAGCCCGGGGCTGACGCCACTCCTTTGAGGGGTGGGAAGTTCGCTGAAAAATCAGCTGGCCAGAGGCAGATTAATTAGAGAAAAGGCGTACAGGTTTATGTACTGTATGTGCACAGGAGCCTTCAGAATAAAGACGAAGGTAGAGGGGAGCTTGTCCATTTTTATGCTTCTAAACAAAGTATGGACGGCTGGGTGGAATCTGATGTGACAAGAAGGGTGTGATGTAACGCTGAGACTGAGTGAGGATACCCAGCAAGGCTTGTCTGGCTAGATTCTGCCTCGCCTCCCTGAGCACACATTCCTTCCTTCTGGAATGAGGGGGTCTAATGACCAGCAGTCAAACAAGGTAGGTCAGATCATTTCATGACTAGTGTTTACACAGAAAGGCAGAGAAGGAAAAAGAGTAACAGGTTTCACGGCTGGCTTTGGAGAGAAGAGGGCCTGGTTTCTATGACCCATCTTGGGAAAGCGGGATTCTGGTTTCTATGGGTAGCCTCGAGGGAGAATGGAGCTAAGAGGCAGGAGGGTGGGAGGACGTCAGGGAAAACCTTTTGCTTCTGACACTTTGATTTGGGGGTACCATTTTCTGAGCCTCAACACCTTAAAAGGCAGATTTCCAAATGGTTCGTTTTAAATATCTAGGTCTGCACCCCAGCCCCGGGAGAAGCAGGCACACAGCTCTGTAGCGGCCAGGGACACGGTGACGCTGTGGCTCCGAGCCTCCTCCAGGGTGATCATGGAGGCTGCCCCCACTCCACTCCACATTCCAACAGCTCACTCCTGAGGACGGCTGTGAGCCACACCCCTGAGCCTGGCCTGCCTCCTTCCCTACTCAGGGAGGCCCTTCAAGCTGGGGTATGGCATCCCAGGGTTTGGGGGTTGTCAAGCAAGATTTCCCAGCCCACCGCCCGCATTGGCAGCCTCACCCCACTCTCCGTCCATTTGGCGTGCAGGCTGACCCCCACATTCTCAGCTCCCAGGCCACTCTGAGGCTAGCCCAGTCACACAGCTGCCAGCTCCCCGACACTCCCAGCTCCCCTCCAGCAGCCGCTCCGAAACAGCCATTCCTCTCTCCCTTCTCCTCTGCCCGGTGCAGAGCCAGTACCCCCTGCATGCTCCTGGAGGAGGCCTGTGCCGTGCAGGGCTGCTCTCAAGGAACCCCCTACCCCTCACCCCTCATCCACGGGGCCAGCCCTGCTTCCTGCCTCCCTCAACACCCTCCTTCAACATTTGCAGGGAAAAAGGCAGGACAGTTCAACAACGCAGCTCTGACGTCAAGAGGATTCCATCGTGGGTAAACTTTTTTTTTATTGAGTTGGAGTTTCACTCTCGTTGCCCAGGCTGGAGTGCAATGGTGTGATCTCGGCTCACAGCACCTCCGCCTCCAGGTTTAAGCGATTCTCCTGCTTCAGCCTCCTGAGTAGCTGGGATCACAGGTGTGCGCCACCATGCCCGGCTAATTTTTTGTATTTTTAGTAGAAACGGGTTTCACCATATTAGCCAGGCTGGTCTCAAACTCCTGACCTCAGGTGATCCGCCCACCTTGGCCTCCCAAAGTGCTGGGATTATAGGCATGAGCCACCGCACCTGGCCGTGGGTAAACTTTTTAAAAAATGAAGTGAGCCAGGCAGATGTCCTTTACTCCATCCCAGTCATTTACTTCAACCCAGACCAAGGGTGGAGCTGGGGAGGGTGGGAGTCAAGACTGGGAGCAACCACAGCTCTGGGAGTTTAACCATTTGCTTCTAGGCCAAATCTGGGGGCAGGCCAGCCTCCGGGGCTTGCCCTGCAGCCTCACATTGAAAGGGGCCCGTTGTTCCTTGTTCCTTGCATAAAGCTCAGCTGCTTTTGGGTGTCCATTTGGGCCTCCAGCCATCATCTTCCAAGAGGCAATCAGGGCCACCGCTTCGAGGCAGAGCAGCTGAATGGCTGCGAGCTGACCATTAAACTTTGGGGAGGAGCAAAGGCCCCTTGGGGAGGAGCTCAGGGCCAGGGACTCAGCGTCTGGCATCAGAAAGGCTGGGCATGGAATACAACATAGCAAAACCCCATCACTACAAAAAATAGCCAGGTGTGGTGGTGCATGCCTGTAGTCCCAGCCACTCGGGAGCCTGAGGCAGGAGGATCACTGGAGCTCAAGGCTGCAGTGAGCTATGATTGCACCACTGCACTCCAGCCTGAGCAACAAATGAGACCCTGTCTCAAAAAATCATTGCTCAGCCCAAAGCTGCCTCATCTAAGTGGGAATGAGATGGAGGACGTTGCCATGCTCCCGCAGAGATGCACCAGGCCGAGACTCAGACCTGCTGACCCTGCAGGGCCCACAGCTTCCCTCTGGAAGCTCCAGCTGTTCCTTCAGCGGACGTGTGGCGGTCCTGGGGATGCACTGGTTGATTTTCATGTCATCTGCCACTCTAGGCGGGGCCAGGCACAGAGGGGTCCCCAGTGAGGAGATCACACACTGAGCCATGCTAATCTGGAGGACTGGGGACTCCGGGCTCCACCCACCCCTTCCCCGCCACCCGACCCCGCTGTCAGTGGCCCAGGCCCCAGAGGGCAGCGGGATTGTGCTCCTTTCCTGCCCCGCCAGCAGTGCTCCCTAGTTAAGTACCGAACTGAACGCAGGCGGCCCCACCTCCTCCCTCACCAGGCCTGAATCAGGGAGACACTTGTCCTAATCACCTTCCACAGTCTCTTCCTTCCAAGGGCCTCAGCACACACAACACTGCTCCCTTTGAGTGCTTGGCTGGGAACAAGTCCAGCTGGGCAAGGGGAGGAGCAGGTACCCGCTCCAGACTCCTGGGCCACCAGGTTCAACACAGACGTGGCCTTTGTCAGAACGAGGCCAGGGGCCCACCAGGTGTAATCAAGTCTCTGGCCCAGGTCTTAAAAGAAGGCAGATAACCAGGATTCCTAGGTATAGGGGTCACCCAAGAATGTTTATTCTGTTTCCCATTTAAAGTCAAGTAACTACGTGGGAAAGTGGATCTGGGGCAGGCCCCACGGGTGGCCCCTGCAGGTGGAATATCTGAGCACCCCCAAGGGAAGATGGTCAGAAAGAGAAGGGGAAGAAAACTTCCTTCTCCACCTAAGTGTGACAGCCCGGAGACAGCCCCCAGCAAAACATCTCTATAAAAGGCATGACCCACAGAAAATCAGTGCAGGGCTTTGCTGTCTTAAATGCATCCTCTGATGCTGTCTGTCCCAGCTGGGGCCAAGGGGTGGGGTCCTGCCACTGTGACGCTTCGCCCCTTATGTCTCTACCGTCTGCTGGAGGAGGAGGGAGGGCTGGCTACACTACACTGGAGACGCATGACGCTAACAGCCCAGGGCAGAAGTCAGGGGGCAGGACACAGGGGCCATGCAGGGACAAGTAAAAGTGCCAGGCTGATGTCCATGGCACGTGGGGGGGAGCTGGGAGAGGCCATGCTGGCTTTCTCCCCCTGCGTGCAGTGTGCCAGCCCGTGTCTGCCACAAGGACCCAAGCAGTAGAAATGGCAGTGAATACGACCCTCTCCCCACTGCAGCCCAGGAAGGCCAACCAGTGAGTGACATCAGTGGGTGCGGCCCACAAGCAAAGCTCAAGCCCCCACCTCCCCTCCCTAGTCCCTGAATAGGAAGGAGCTCCTGAATGACCTGTGCCAGGACCATCAGCTCCCACGTGCTTTGTGTGGCCAGCACCGTGGATCTGAGCAAGCGAGAAGCTTGGGGGTGGGCAGACAGCAGGGGCTGTGGAACAGGGAGAGCTGCTCCAAGAGCAACACAGGAGTTAAGGATGGCAGCTCGCATCCCTGCACCTGGGGTGAAAGATGAAAATGACTGGCTCCTAACCCAGCTCACCCTTGTGGGCAGGGCTTCAGCTGCTGCCAACCAGGCACCCAAGGAAAGGACAACCCCTGATGGAGGGGGCACTGGGCCCCCTGGAGTCCACGAGCACCATTTGTCATCCAACAGCCCAGACCATCGCAGGTGGCATCTTTGGGCTCCTGTCAACCATTCAAGATCAGCATGAGCAGCAGAGCTTCTTTGGTGCACCTAGTAAGAACCACTCCAGAAGGTTACTGGGTAATCTATGGATTCTGGGTCCTGTGCTCAAGGTTCTGATGCAGGTTTGGGATGGTGCCTAGAAATCTGCATTTGAACACACATCCCAGGTAGGCAGTGTGGGAACAAGCCTGGGAAGAAATCCAGGCTCAGCTGAGAAGGCACTTGAAGGGGCCTCCTTCCTGGTACCTGGGGGCATCTCAGCTCAGACCCGATTTCTAACCTCTACTGAGGGCTGACTTCTTTACTAATTTACCTGGGCTTCTGCACCCCCAATGCCCAGTGTGGCAGGGTCTGACAGGGCTGGTAATGGAAGCATCTGGGCAGGACAAGAGAGGACAGGTCACCTGCTGGGGAAAAACGGAAGGACGGCAGGAGCCAGAGCGACATGGGAGTCACAGGGACCCACAGCCTCCGTGAGGAAGGAGTCTGGCGAGGAAAGTCGTGCTGGTGAAGGGAGGAAGGAGGCCTGCAGTGACGAGGCAAGCCAGAAACCAGGGTCAGGAGGGACACAGGGCTGCTGGAGCCACAGGAACACTGCGGCCTGTGCAAATGGAAATGAGGCCAAGCGCCCTGGGAGGAGCCGCCCTGGGAGGAGCCGCCCTGGCGCCCTTCACGGTCAATCACCCAGTGCTGATCACCAGGCTGCTTCCCGCCCTGTACCTCAAGGCATGTCGCTGAAACTCCCTAACTGGAAAACCACATGAAGCCCCAGGTCTGTGATTCTTTGATGTGCGTGAGTGATTTTTTGTTTGTTATTTTGTGAGACACAGTCTTGCTCTGTCACCCAGGCTGGAGTGCAGTGGTGCGATCATAGCTCACTGCAGCCTCGACCCACTGGGCTCAAGCCCTCCACCCACCTCAGCCTCCTGAGTAGCCAAAACGACAGGAGTGAGCTGCCACGCCCAGCTAATTTCTTTTTCTTTTTGTAGCAATGGAGTCTTGCTATGTTGTCCAGGCTAGTCTCGAACTCTTTGGCTCAAGTGATCCTCCCATCTCAGCCTCCCAAATTGCTGGTACAGGTATGAGCCACCACCATGCCTGGCTAGGTCTCTGAAATGTTAAATGACATTTTGAAGGCGCTGCAAGCGGGTCCCCTAACTTATCAAGATCTTCAAGTGTGGCTTTCGAATGCGTGGAAGGCACACTTCAAACCACTGTCAACTATACACATGCAAAGAAACGCTTTCTAAATGTGGATGCTAAGTCACGTTCACAGGTTGAGGACATGCCGGCGGCAGAGTGAAACTGCTGTTTAAACTGATTTTAGGCCACAGCAGCTAATGCACATCCTCAAATATGAAATGCTTTTAAAATGTCACTTCATGTTAAGTACCACTTGGTAGGTTTTTAAATTACTCTCAAATGGCATACTTTCTTAATTTTCCTTCATGGTAAATCATCGGCCAATTCAACACTTTTAATCACGATGCTGTATTTAAAGCTAACTACTCACATCACAAGTGCACAGGGTAAACGCAGTCGGGCAATTGAAAGATCGCATGTGCAGATATCCACAGGATGGCGCTCATGTGTTCTGGCAAATCAGTGTCCAGGTGCAGGCTCTGTGAAGCAAGTATACTCGGAAAGCAGATCTCCTTCTCATCTAGGTCCCTGTTGGGACACCTCTACAGGTTACCCACACCTCCATATTAAATATGCATGTCCTCAAAAGCTTGTGACACCACTCTGTATTAGGACTGTCTTCACAGAAAAAACACAAAATCTGAGTACAGTACACGGCCCCATAACGTGAACACATACATAATGGTGATGCCAGGGAGTGGTTTACAGACTTTTAAATAGTGGAACCCTTGATTCAAATGAACCCCAACAATTAAAAGCAAATATTTTATGTGTATAGATTTATTCCTGAATCTAAATTTATAAAACTCAGTGAAAATATTAAAGTTATTTGGTGAACATTAGAATGGAGACTGGGGGTAGGGCTGACAATTTGTTGAAAGTAGTCTTAGGGCCGGGCGCGGTGGCTCAAGCCTGTAATCCCAGCACTTTGGGAGGCCGAGGCGGGTGGATCACGAGGTCAAGAGATCGAGACCATCCCGGTCAACATGGTGAAACCCCGTCTCTACTAAAAATACAAAAAATTAGCTGGGCATGGTGGC
>NW_016107418.1:4523830-4537359 GCF_001604975.1 Cebus imitator
AAAAAAAAAAAAAAAAAAGAAAGTAGTCTTAATGCCCATGTGACTCTCATACTGTTCTGCTTACACAGTTTAAAGAACATTCTGGGTTTTGAGGGGTTTTTTCTTTTTTTTCTTTTTGTGAGACATAGTCTCACGCTGCCGACCAGGCTGGAGTGCAATGGCATGATACCTACTCACTGCAACCTCCGCCTCCCAGGCTCAAGGAATTCTCCTGCCTCAGCCTCCCAAGTAGCTAGGATCACAAGCACGCAGCACCATGCCAGGCTAATTTTTGTATTTTTTAGTAGAGACAGGGTTTTACCATGTTGGCCAGGCTGGTTTTGAACTCCTGACCTCAAATGATCCGCCCACCTCGGCCCTCCAAAGTGTTGGGATTACAGGCGTGATCCACAGTGCTCGGCCTGAACATTCTGATTCACAGATAGGAAGACATAGACGTGTGTTTCATATACATCAAGCAATACTTGAATACCACTTTGTTAAATAAATGTCACCAGTTTTACTGTGGGGTCCTTGCAAACACAAGTTTGCCTGGCAGAAAAATGGAGACACTGATCATTTGTTGAAATTAGGTATTAAACATCAGTCTGCATTTTAAAACTTTACATTAAATTTTTAAAAAATAAATGATACATCAAATATTTATAGAATGAGGCTTCTGGGAATGGAGAACAAGCTTATTCCAGACCAAATCACTACAGATAACAGTTATGAACTGGACAAAATACACGTCACAGCCATCGAAGGCATTGCATAGAAATCAAAAACAAACTTTCGAGAGGGAGCAGATGCTTGGCAGAAGGGAAAAGCTTTGCATTTCTGACTATAAAGGCGTTTTGTTGGTGGCAGGCCCTGTTCTTCCAGGCAACCGGCTAAGTCTAAACAGAAAATCCGCAGTCCTGTCTGGCTGACTTAACCCACAATCTTAATGGCTTAAAAAAAAAAATGAGAGCGGTGAGTTCAGAGCAATTAAAGGAGACTGAAAGTGAGGGAGGACCCTATAAACAAGAGCCAGAGAGGGATCCAAAAATTCTGTGTAATACTGCCTGAGTCTCTGGTTGATCCTGTAACCAAGCATGAACCAAGGAAACTCCATGCAGCCTGGCTAAGGTTAAAAGAACTTAAAAAATTTCTGCTGTTATTCATTGTGTGTGTGCTGGGTGATGGGGGCAGAGGGGAATTGAGAGCTTAATTCTAGCCATATTAACCGTCTTCCTTAAAAAAAAAATCAGTACCTTTCAGAGGAATGTAACAGAAATCCAGAGTCTCTAAAATGTATCATTCACCACGTTTACAATACAATCCAAAACTTAGGCATGTACTCGAGTAAAAATAATCAATAGTGATTGATCTTGAAAAAAAATCCAGATGTTGGAATTGGCAAAGATTTTCAAAGAGCCAGTATAACTATACTCAAAGATTTAAAGGAAAACAAGCGCATAATAAATGAACAACAAAAAAGAACCATTAGAACATTCTAGAGTCAAAAAAAAAATCCAATGTGTGAAATAAAAAACTTACTAGATGGGCTTAAGAGCAAATTGTATAACAGATGAACCTACTCTAGGTATTTACATTATAAATATTAAACTCTAATGATATATATGCTGAAGAATTCAGGAAAGTATATACATTACTTTGAAATGCATAAAAAATAAGAATTGATGAACAGATGGAGAGGGATATATGAGTGTTTACTGAACAACTTTATTGTAGATTTTAATTTTTTCATAATGAAACAAGGGTGAGGGCTATTTGCCTAACTCTGGAAGGTGGAACAGGAGGACCATAGTTTGAAAATTCGAGAGTTAAGAGACCAAGCTTTAAGCCCCCATCGGTGGAAGCAATGGCCTTTTCCCCACCTTTAAAGCTAGAAGCTAAACTAGCACATTACTAAGATGCCTTCTAAATACATACAGATGAAACAGACCTAAGACCCGTTCTAAATATTAATGCCATCTAAGGCGTGAGGCTATCAAGACCAACAAAAAACCAATAGTTTGTAAATATGAAGATTTTGATAGGAGAGCAGCTATGGCAGACATGTCATCATGGTGGTGTTCACTGGCTCAGAAAGCTCCCTAAATCTTGAATGCTGGGCATGGGAGCTTTCCAGTGTCTTTGTATCCCATCTCATGACACTTCTTCCTCTAAGTGCTTCCATTCCACTGATACGTCAGTTCCATTCTCACCCCACACTGTCTTTGCCACCATAGGGAATGCACACGCTGTTCTCCCTACTGAAAAGCTCCTTTCCCTTCCCTGTGCTAACTTCTGTTCACTCTCAAATCTCAGCTTCCTTTGGCCCACCGAGATTGGGCACTTCTCATTCCGCCCCAAACTGCAGCACATGTCAAATGATCTAAATTACTTATTCGACGACATTGAGTGTCCTTTTTTCTCATTAGATGAGCAGCTCCATGAGGGCAGAGCCTGGCCTGCCACTATTCTCCAGCCAGTGGCTTGTAGGTGACAGGAGTGGCTCACATCCACTGGGTGTCTGTTTAGCACCAGGCGCTCTTCCAAGTGTTTTACACATATCCATGCATTTAAAATCTTACCAGGCTCACAAAGAGCTGTTCAAGAGTCCTCCCCTTTTGCCCTATGAACGACAGTCCCTGAATAACTTATTGACACCTACAAAGTGCCAGGCTCTGTGCTCAAGACAGCAGATACAGCAGCAGAACAGGCCCCTTCCTGCCTCCCAGAGCTCAGTCTGGTGGGGAATACACACCACAAAGAAGGAGCCACACATCAGATAACAAGTACTAAGGAGGAAATGTAAGGTACTTGGTAGAATTTGCCATGTTTTAAAAAGTTGCTCACACTTTACTTTTTCCTTAAAAAAAAAAAAACAAAACCAAACAAACAAACAAAAAAAACAACCTCGGAAATCCATCCACTCATCTAATCATGCAAAAAAAGCAGCTGCTCATTGTCTAGGAGACTGGGTGCTATGCCAACGCTCTCAGGATGCAAAGATGACTTCGGTCTACATGGAACACACAGTCCAGTGAAAGGCTTAACATGGAACCAGCCATCGCACCACATGATGTGTGCTATGGCAGAGGTACACACCGTGTGCATCAGGAACTTGAAAGCGGCTACTACAGGAGGCCTGACCTCAGCCTGGCCGTCTCTGATGTATGTGGCCACACTTAGCCACCCAATCTCAACTCCCATTACCCCTACATGTGATTCTGCCCCAGGACTGAGTTTTCTATCCACCAAGGTCCCTGAGAGAGTAACTTAGCTTCACTCTAGTGTTCTCACATGTGAGATAGAATGTTAAGGTTTATTTTAAGGATTAAGTGTAAACATCTCATAAGCAATACATACTACGGCATGTTACTATTATCGGTGAGCGAAATGGGGTGAAGAGCCTCTTGCCCCATGCTCTATCCTCTCAACAGGGGGCTCCCCGCTCCCAGCATGGCCTTTGCTTTCTAACCAGACTGCTGCTTCCCCGAGTCACTCAGGAATTCAATCTCAACTCTTGGTGACACAAAAATTATGTGGAAATTTAAATGGAAATCAAGGTAGTGTCTTCTGTTGTCTAATAAGGAAAATGCTAAAAACAAAAACTAACACTTAACACCAAGTTCTCTTCCCAAAATGTCAAACATACAACACTGTTATAAAGAAGCAAAACCTCTTAGGGTTAAAAGTGTCATTTTATTTAGATGTTACTTGTACATAATCTATAGTAAGATATACAAACAGATAAAAATTGTTTAACAGGAGTTTTTTTTTTTTAATACCACTTTAAATTCAATTTACAACAGCATTGGTAATACTGCAAGATGACAGATACTCTGATTTATAAAACAAAAATTACTTGCTACTCTGGCTGATACATTCCCACTAGTCTTTAATGGATTAAAATGTATCATGTATTTTAATTGCAAATTATTACAAAACTTTTACAACCTAGCCACTTGGTGCTCAGAAAACATTTTGATGTTCTAAAAATTTACTGAGATGAAATGTTAATTTTGGATAGTATCCTTAGTAAAGAAAAACATCAGTGTAGCCAAGCTTATGGTCCGGGGCTGACAGGGCAAACTCACTTGCCTTGTGCTCCGCCACCTCCTGTGCGTGCAGCCACCGGGGACTGGGCAAACTTTCCATCCCTTCCCTACGTCTACGCTATGAGAAAAATGCTTAGAAGACATTAAACTAAAACAGATCTGGAGAAGTAATACGGGGGACAATTAAAAATTACCTTACAATTTATAACTGTAATTTAAAACAAAGTTCACAGAAATGAAATGTGCTTTTAAATGTTTCTTCTCCATTTGTTTTGGTAAATGGTTTTTGAAAATGAAACTGAAAATTCAAATCTTGACTTTATTCTTTTCATATAATACCATATTAGAAAAGATCTGGATTTAAATTTCAGAATAAATTGAATTTGCTGGAAAAATACTCTAAAAATCATCTAAACTGGATTTTAGTCATTTTCCATTCTCTTAAAGGTTGTGGAACACAACAGGGCAAAAGCTTTTTCACAAGTCATAAAATAGAGCTGAAAATAACTTGTTGATTCAACTACAGGAAGACAACTAATAATTAACAGGCTCATGAATATTTATGAATAAAGTGCCACTAATTTTATTGTAATAAGATATATATAGAATAAATCCTGGCATGGATAATAGCTTCTGTGTTCTCTCCATCCTGAGAACAGAAGGGCCATAAAAAACAAAGAAGCATTACCAAATGAGAGTTCCTGACCCACATGGGGAACTCCTAATACAAAAGCAACAAGACAGACAAGCAAGGAAGACTTTAAAAGTCTCAAAAGTCCTAAGAATAATGCCAATGCAGTAGGCCCTTTCTGGGGAAAAAAAAAAAAGAGAGAGAGAGAGAGAGAGAGAAATTAGAAATTTAGAAGTTCATTAATAACTGTTACTTATATTCAAGGAATTTATAGGGACAGCCTAGTGGTGACCAGCATTAGGAAGAGATGCTGAAGAGCACGCCCCCAGCACCTGGGACAGAGGAGAGAACAGACACGCCAGGGAAGCAGCCTTGAAAAGGGGATGCAGGCATGAGGCTTTCCAGGGATTCAGATCCACACGACTGAACCCAGTGGACAGGCTTTGTGCAATCACTGCCCAGAAGCTCAGCAGGTGTCCACTCGAAACACACACACACACTGAGGGGACTTGGGGGCTGGCTGACTTGCTCGGATGCATTAACAAAAACCCTCGAGTCACCATGCTGTTCACATTCCTACCATCACCTCAAACAGCTCTACTTGTAGCTCCGGATTCTTCGCTTCACCATAACCCAGTAACATAACCACAATGCATATGAAGTACTGTTAAGTAGGTTAAGGTCCTTAGTAAGTCGAGGGTCTTAGCATATTTTTCAAGGCATATCTATAATCAATGCCTGGCGCACCTGTTTACTCTACACAAATAGTTACCTTTCAACCAGAATTACAAAATATAGAGCTCTCATTCTTCAGTTTCCCCCATGGGTCCCTGGTATTGCCACGTGGGAGCAACAGGAAGGGCGGAGGTGAGGGCACAGTGCTGTGCTGCATGATCAAGGGAATCTCATGAGGTGCTTTTTACCATTTGATGTGCTAACAACAGGAGAGAGGAGAACCATGTGCTTCTCAGACAGGGTGAAGGCCCTCCTCACAGGAGTAATCCCTAATCTGGCCCCAGCACCGTGAACGGTGAATAGCTGTCAATATCTACTTTCACCTAAACCTAAGCTTTCAAAATTCAGATCAGGTGGCATAAGGTGCCATCTAAAGTGCTCTCTGTTGCTTGCTGAGGAGCTAAGAACTCCTGCGGCTCACTCTGGACACAGCTGTCAGGAAATTAAAGGAGCAGGGCTCCTTTGCAGCCCAGGCCCGGTGCCGCAGCTCGGCCCAGCTCAGCAGTGCAGTTCCCAGAGTCATGGACCGCTTGCATCTGTTCCGGCTGGCTGGTGGCCACGCTGGAGGGGCTGGCAAGTAAGTTGAGTATCATCTCCAATGGCCCTGGAAGGAAAAAGGACCCTGTTCTTCATGATTACTGTTGAGCTGCTGAACTCTCTTGCAAAACCATCAACAGGCATTTAGGAAGCAAATGCCCACAGGGAACCCAGCCTGAAAAGGCCCTTCCAATTTCATATTTGACAAGCATGTGCAGAGGCAATGAAATTATTCAGCAGAGCATTCAGATTCACTCAGAGATCAGCAAGCCAAGAAACTGAAAGCAGAAACATTTGATTCTCCCTATTTGTTAAACCTTTCCCTCTAAAACCAACTTCTTCAGAAACACAACCTTTAAAAAAAGAAAAGAAAAAACCCAAATGGTGAAACAATATCACTTACTGGTTGGAAGACATCACTCTGACATAGTCATTAGTCTTGCAGAGACCTAACACCAGGCAGCTTCACAAACACACAGCAAGTCTGCAGAGTTATATTGATCAGTAAGAGGAAACCCAAACTGCACTAGATACTCTCATGGCAAGAGGAAAGCAGATGCTGTTTTCAGGACAATGCGATAGTGACAGCCTATTCCTCATGTGCAGCTCAAGTTGCTATGTTTAGTGGCACTTAAGTATTACACAGTAAATACTGAAAAGACCCAGAATTTTTGGATGTGCAGAAGCAGTATCACATTATTTATACAAAAGGTGCTATGCTACGGGATTAGAATACCACTATTTGGGTGTGGAGACCACTTAGCATCTTCAGCGCGCTCCCACGCGCGGCCTCCCCACCGGCCTCCGCTCAGTCGGACCAGTCGTTGTCGTCGAACTCCGAGTCGTCGTCGGAGTCGCTGTACTCCACAGCGATGCGCCGGGACAGGATCGTGGCCACGTCGTTCCCCACAGGTTCCCGCTTGGCCTCCTGCTCCCGCTGCTCCTGCACCTTTTTCAGCTGAATTCCTGCAGATACAACACATGGCTCGGAATCACATCCCTTTGCTGGCTCCGGATTAAAGCTAAACGAACAAATATGTCTACTGGAGTTTTTTTTTTTTTTTTAACTGACACTACGGATAAAAAGTTTTGGGAATTTGAGGGAAGTAAAGCTCAGGGAATATTAAAAGTTTCATGAGCAAAAACATGTGCAAAGTGAGAAGATTTTTTGTAACAAAGTAATGTGTTAAAGTATTAAAAATTCATAATTTCAGTGCACCTGAACACTATCAGAGAAAACTTCGGAGCTGCACCATCCCAGCTGGCAGCCGCTGGTCCCATATAGCCTTGTAAGTGTGAACTGGCATGTGGATAGCGGCTACTCTCTGCTATAGGCCGCAACACTTCTATCATCACAGAACATCTAGTAGGCAGCGCCGGCACCCACAGCCTTGGAAACAGTGTTCTACGCTACTCACTCTCAGCTAAAGTGGAAGTATCTGAGAAACCTTTATTCAACAATCACTGTTCAAAGGGACATAAAATATAATCATCTATACTTTCTCGCTTAGTAACAAAATAAAGTATTTGATGATTTAATGTTTACTCTTTTTTTTTTTTTTTTGGAGACAGGGTCTCACTCTGTGACCCAGGCTGGAGCGCAGTGTCGTGATCACAGATCACTGCAGCCTTGACCTCCTGGGCTGAAGCTATCCTCTCACCTCAGTCTCCTGAGTAGCTGGAATCACAGGCGCACGCCATCATGCACAGCTAAATTTTATAATATTTTTTGTAGAGGCAGAGTCTTGCAATGTTGCCTAAGCTGACATCCATTCATTTTTTAACTGTTTTGAAATAATTTCTGATTTATAGAACAGCTATGACCAGCAGAAAAACATTCCCATATACTTGGATTCCCCAACTACTAACATGTGACCACATTTATTTCTCAGTCTTCCCCTATCATCTTTACACAGACAGACACAGATTCTTTTCTCTGGACGATTTGAGAGTAAATGGCATATAATGTCCCTTTACCCCTAAAATAGTTCATGTGTTGTTGCCCCACCAACCTAAAAAATCAAAATCATGAAACTAGTATGGATACATACTACTATCCATCCTAGAAATATTATTCAAATTTTGCAAAAAGACCCAATCTAATTGTAAATAGAAAAGATTATCCCCTGGTTCAGGATCCAATGGAAATTATCCGTGACATTGGTTGTCAAGTTTTGTTAATGTCCTTTAATCTGGGCAGTTCTTCAGTCTTTGTTTTACAACCTTCTCATTTTTGAAGAATATAGGTAGCTATTCTGCAGAATGTCTCTCGATTTGGGTGTATCAGATGTTTCCTCAAGATTAGATATAGGTTATGTACCCATTCTTGGTGGACAGGGCTTACAAGGTGTTAAAAATGAACCAAATGCAACACTGTCCTACTATGACCCCAAATTTGACATTGATGAGCTAATGTACCTCTAGGACTTTTTTTAATTGACAAAATAAAAGTGTGCCCATGATGTCCAGATAAACAGAGGACCCTGGGGTCTTTAGAAGGGTGTGTGGGCCACACTGTGGGTCTGGTTCACGGGCACACAAGAAGAATGCACAGGCAGTAGCAACACAGCTTCTCTGAAGGACATCCCTGATGCTGAGCTCGTGGGCTGCAGCCAGGCTCCTTGCTCAGTCACTTCCAGATAAGATGACTAAACTGTGATCAAGTCTGTGCAGCTCCCCACAGGTGAGAAGCTCTTTAAACAGTCCCACGTGTCAGTGACCCTCGACCAACCTGGGCTGGGACCTGGTTAAGAATCCACGGTGTGGGCTGGAGGTTCCCAGGGGCTCTCTGGGCAGCCCAAGACAGGCAAGGCCAGGTTCCCCACCCACTACCACCTCAGATGTTCCGTTTCCATGTGTTTCGTGGTCAGGGGGTCAGGGTGGGACTTTCATCTGACACAAGGGTTATGCTGTTGACTATTATAGATTCTGAAAAACCACTGGCTTAGCACATCAAGCAAATATGACAAGTCCAGGACAAATTCTTTGTTTAAAGAATTAAATCATTAATATGAGCCCACTTTCTTTCATTTATACTTTTCCCCTTAAAGTAGAATGCAGAGAAGATATCTAATTAATTAATGGATCATTTCAGTTGCTGGGTTTCTGGTTTCCAGTTAAATAAAGACTTTCTAATTTCAATTCTTTTTTTACTTTTTTTTGAGACGGGTCTCACTCTGTTGCCTAGGCTGAAGTGCAGGGGAACAACCATGGTCACTGTAACCCTGAACTCCCGCACTCAAGCAGTCCTCCCACCTCAGCATCCTGAGCAGCTGGGACTACAGGTGCATGCCAACATGCCCAGCTAATCTTTTTGAATTTTTTGGAGAGACAGGGTTTCGCCATGTTTCCCAGGCTGCTCTTGAACTTCTGGGCTCAAGCTATCTACCTGTCTTGGCCTCCCAAAGTGCTAGAATTACAGGTGTGAGCCTACCGTACTCGGCATCAATTCTTTATCACACTGTGTTTGCCTTACGCTGGACAAAAATACAACTACTATTAAAAAAAAAATCAAATAAGATCCCTTTAACTCTATTTTAAAAAACACAGTGAGTAGTCATTTGAAGACAAGCAGGCTGTAGCTGGCTGGAGACATGAAGAAACCTCTTGCTGAAAGGCAGGCTGTGTGTCTGGGGGCTCCACTTACCCATTCGAATAGCAGCGAGGAGGTCGCTTCGAGCATCACTGATTGGTGGCTGTGTAGGCTCTTGCCGCTTCGCCTCCGCTGCTGGGGGGCCATGCATCGGGGAGGACGAAAGAGAAGACCCGGGGCCAGGAGGGCCTGGCGGGGGAGGCGGTGGGCCTGGGGGTGGCGGGGCTGTGACCAGGAGCCCAGTGGAGGGCGGGTGAGGAGGAGCTGCGTGCGTGGAGCCGGCTGATGTGGGGAATGGGGGTTGCATGGGGATCTGGAGAGGGCTGACGAAGGCAGTTTGTGCAGACGGAATCACAGGAGGAGGTGGCGGAGGTGGTGGTCCTGACGGGTTGTAATACTCAATTATCTGCGCTGGAAGTATCCTGAGAGAGATATGAGAAACAGTCACCAAGGGAACAAAAGAAGGTCACGTCCTGTGAGCTCTTAGACTCCTAACAGAGCCATCCCCCAACACAACACATATTGCCACCTGCACTTCAATCATGGCAGGATGCAAACATGCACACCTTGGGTCAGTTATTTCCACAGTTCTACATTATTCATCATGACAGAACTCAAGACCTGCTACTGAAATGTACCAAAAGGAGAACCACTCAAAAAGTGCAGCACTTCCTGAAGAAAGGCAGAATAAAGCAGCTGACTGCAGAGGCCTGGACGGCAGCACCAGCGCAGCCTTCACACTTGGGTCTCAAGGCAGTAGCTCACAAACTTGTCTTTTAAGGGTTCTAATGTCAACCAGATTGGGAACTTTCTACATTCTCCAGCCCACTCCTGTGGAAATGCCCCATATCCGCAGTGCCCAGGTGTATCAAAAGCTTTGAAAAGTCACACAGCTAAGACATCTGAATAGAAATCAGCAGATTTTTCATTCTATTTAACCAACTGGCCCATGGGCCCTCTCTTTGCCTGACACAGCCTCAAGCCACTCTGGGGATCCTGACATGGGAAATATCCAGGCGTGCATGGCCAGGGAGAGCATTTGAGAGCAGGACTGTCATTCAGGCAGGGGCGCAGACGCGGGTCAGCAGTACACACCCACACAAGGTAACTTTTCTGGGCACTAACTCTGAGGAATTAAGTATTTAAAGACTAGGGTAAAGCCAAAAAAAAAAAAAAAAAAAAAAGAGAGAGAGAGAGGGGGAGGTGCCTAAAGTGATAAACACCTGAACATGAAGGTCTCTGAATTCTACTTGTCAGGAACAGGAGGGCCTGGGGCAGAATGATGTCTAGGTGGCCAGAGGTCGAGAAAGGAGACTTTGGTCAAGTCTGAGAAGTGAGGCATGGGAGCTCTGTGGTGTGGTCTTCTCGTCTGTGACAACAATTGTCTGTGGTCCACCCAGGATGTGTCCAGAAACTTGAGGGTTTGGGACAGGTTCACAAAATTGGCATTTTACCTTTTATCAATGCCTTGGCTTAAAGAGCCATTCAAATACTCGGAGTGTGTGTAAGGGAACATGCACATGTGCAGTGTGGCCTGAGACTGAGCTGGTAAGTCTGAGCTTCCACTGCACCTACTTTACTTCACACAGAAAGTTACTGCTGCTAGGATCTACATCTAGTCATCTTTGACTCTCTCCTGGCCTCTAAAATATCAGTTAAAATTCTCGTACGACATATAGCAAGATTCAAATGCGAGGCCAGTAGGGATTAGGGTACAAGGCACACTGAGTTACCCGTAGTCTGCTGGAGCCATTGGTGCAGAGGCCTGGGACCCCTCTGGGGCCTGTGGGGGAGGCGGGGGCGGTGGCTGCTGAGGTCTGTTGAGAGCCATGTGCCTCGCCGAGGCAGACGGGGGCCGGTACTCATGCTCCCCGGCCTGGCTTGCAGGCCCGTGTGGCGAGGCGTCGCCAGCTGCGTAGGAAGGGGTCACCGGCTGGGGGTGCAGAGAATGGTTGGGAGTAGCTGGGTAAGAATAATCGGTAACGTCCGATGCATGTGACCTGGCATTTGAGAACAAGAGGTGGGGGAAATCTAAATTAAGTTAAAAATTGTCAGCTAACAGGTATGTGCATGTATTTGAATAATAACATTGCTAATGCACAAAAATCAGACATTTATTTGCTTTACTATCAACTAGGTCTAGCCCCGTGAGAGATTTCAAGCAGCAACATAATTATGATAAGTCAGCAGCAAGCCCCAGTGTTACATGGATTCAGATTCACAGCTTTGAAGTGAACAAGTCAGACAGACCGGCAAACAGGAAACAGCAGAGCCTCCTTTTCACAGTATTTCAGCATACTTTTTCTCTAAGAAAGAAGGCTACAAGAGAAACCATTCAATTGAAACAGGATCTAAGACAGAAGATTTCAGTGGCAATGGAACTGACAGCATATAATTAGAAAATATAAAATGGCAGGTGAACTGGATAAATATCAACAGTAAGAATAGGAAAAGAAATCAAGAATGCAGTATAGTGAATTGTATTTTTCTTAAACAGAAGAAATATATTTAACCAAAAGAGAAGAAAGCAATGCAGTGCACTATGGAAAGGCCTTCTTTCCATAGTTTTCTTTGTACACACACTGGGTGTGAATCTCTGAAAGGAATGGGATCTTGGATTAGTGGAGCAGAGCTGAGCAAGATACTGGGTGCAGGGACAGGACTCCCGCTAAGCCCTCAGGAGGAGAGGAAGGACCCAAGTGTGGCAGCCGGGCAGCACCGTGGGCATTAGTAAGACAGTCACACACTCCTGGCCCAGGTTACGGGACACGTGGCCAGGAGATGCTGTACATCCTCTCATGGTGGCGGAAGCAGGGGCAGCCTGAGGCTGGGAACCCAAAGAAAGCAAAAGAACAAACCCGCTGGGCACTCTGTCCTCTTTGGCGCTCCCTGCCTGCTCCAGTTTCTTTGCGTCACTCATAAACTCAATGCCCATTTTCCTTCTCTCCCACTCTTCTTTTCTTGTTCTGACTTTTCTCACATTTACTTGCTGGTTTCTGTTAGGGTTCAGCTTGTGTTTCTCTCTCTGAAGGAAATACCAAACACACATTGGGGGTGCTGAGGGAGCAGAGAAGATGCATGCTGCATTTCTATCTTTGGGATTCCTGTAGGTAGCTTTTCTTAACTGGAGCACCGTGTGGCACAGAAAAGCCTTCCAAATGAGAAGAGACAGCTTCTTTCCCCCCTTTTCTCTTTCCTTAATTGAAGTGTAACAACTAATAACTACTCATTTGTTTTGTTCCCTAATTGCAGTATGAAATCTGGATTATGGTACACTTCTGATTATGTCTTCTGAACTAGGTGAGCTGCTAGCAAATGACTTAAAAATAAATTTAATGGGGAAAGGACTTGACCTGTATTTCAATGTAGCATATTTTAAGAATGTAAATACCTATAACCCTTGGAGACACGGATGATGTTTGCTTGACTCTGTGCATGACTACAAGTCACTGGCTTTGAGCGCAACCTTTTAAAGGAAAGAGAGTCCTCCAGCCAAATACGTACAACTTCTGATGAGATGAGGGCAGGAAACTATAAATACTGTGGCATAACTGGGAGAGCTATCCCTGTCAAGGAGCCTTATAACACAGGGAAAATAGGAAGCAAGGAAAAGGAGCTAACCAGAGAAAGAAGGAAGAGGCAACAAGTATCTGAAATAGAAATCAGAGATTTCTACAGGGCAGAGCCAGGGGCTCTGAGGACGACAGGGGCTTGGGGAAGAGGGGACTGGTCAGTTTAATAAGGAAGGACCATAGAAAAGGGATACACCAGCGAGTAGGGGGAGGAGGAAGGAGCAGGCAGCTGCTGGAGACCAGCCCCACTCCCAGTGGGAAGGCAGAAACCAGCTGCAGACACACAGCCAAGGTGGAAGTGAGCAGGGGTCCCAAGGCCTCCTGATGGTCAGTGATCACCTGTTACAGTAAAGAGGACTGGGAGGGCCAGAGATGACACCGACACGGGAAGAGAAGGAGGAGGAGGAGGAGGAGGAGGAGGAGGAGGAGGA
>NW_016107418.1:4537481-4564730 GCF_001604975.1 Cebus imitator
GAGGAGGAGGAGGAGGAGGAGGAGGAGGAGGAGGAGGGCCAGAGATGAAACCAACATAGGAGAAGGAAGAGGAGGAGAAGGGCCAGAAACGACAGGGATACAGGAGGAAGTAGGCACAGCAGCAGAGACTCAGTGTGAGAGGTCAGTAAGTCCCCCAGGGTTTTTTGGGAAGAGGGGCGGGAAGAGTCAGAGATCTGCACCAGGGCCCATAACTGGATGAGAAAAAACAAGGACAGTCAGGCATGGAGGGGTGGGACTCCCTGAGTGGCAGTGACAGAGAGCTGGTCATACAGCAGGCAAGCACTTCCCAGCGCTCATCTGAAATTCATGCTCAGGAACAAGCCATTCCTAACAATCTAGAGAGAGAGCAAAAAAACATAAGATGGGTTATAGTATACACACACCATGAAAACTGGTGTTTAAATTTCCCTCTGTATCTTGGATGCACTCAGATGAGCGGATACAACCATTAAAAATCACGTTTCTAAATAATACTTAAAACATAGGAATAGTTTTTAAAAGTCAAAGGAAAGAAAACATAGCATGACTCTAATTTTGTAAAAGAAAAATAAACATGTAGAGAAAAAGACTAAAGAGAAAGAAATATAATAAAATGCACATAGTGGTTTCTCTGGATGGTGGGACTATAAATAATATTTCATTTAAATTTTTTCCTGTAACTTCCAGATATCATAAGCATGTCTCATTTTATAATAAAAGTGACGCACTGTAGTAAAAACAATTTAGATTTCTATATTAAGAGTTATAATCCAAATACAATGATAAGTTACAATCTATGTACTTGATAATAAATAATGTAGGCAAATAGTGAGAGGCCATGGGAAATAGGAGACAACAAAAGGAAATTCTGAAGAAACAAAACTGACAATCAGACTTACTTTTTGAAAATTAAGAGAAATGCAGATGTACACAGCAACATAAATACAAAGGCGGACTAAATCTGAATAACCATCCATTTAATACCCAATGTGGAATAAGCTCAGATGCTAAAAGGAATATCATTCAACTGAGAGACTGTTAAAAATCCACCATTTTCCCATCTGCATCTATTTTTTAAAAGTCTATATAGGATAAAAACAAAGTATATGTTTTGCATGAAGAAACAAACACAGCTAAATTATTTAGAAAAAAACAAAAAAGCAGATTGATGCCATGGGAGCTATTAAGTTCATATGTTCCTCCCCACCCAAAGAACTATGAGCAGAACTGTATCATTCTTACTTTCTATAGAAATAAGCTGACACTAAAATTCAAACGAGGCTAAAACTCAAAGCTCCAATAATTCTCTAATATTTAACAAATAACAGTTTGTACAGAAAAATTACCCAGAACTTGCCTCACATCCTACCAATGACTTAGAGAATCTTCCAGGACAGGAACACTGAAGGCATGTAATATGTTAAGAGCCTGTGCTAAACGCTGAGTTTTACAAAGGTAGAAAAGAGAAAATGGACGCAGATATAACCCAAGGTCCAGGTTGCTGCTGTTTTTGAAACACTCTTCACATATTGTAAGAATTCTCTATTCAAATTTTTAAATGCCGATGAGACTTTATGCAATTGGAAGACCACAACTTTACAAAAGCAGAAATAGAAAACTGAATCAAATGTTAAAACTGACTAGTTATTTCCTGTTATTTAACGAATTTCTTTGGTGACAAGTGTGACTTAGTGACCACGTCATTCACACTTGCAAGAAATATTTTTACTTAACTGCTAATAAATTGTAAAGTAAATGCCAACAGAATCATTCTCCTGAAATTAGAATATACGTTATCTGAAGTAGGAAATAAATCTGTTTTGTTCATCATTTTTTTTAAAGAGTTATTAAAGGGAACAATGAAGGTACTCCTTAGTTACTTTACTACCTACCAATCATTTTTAGATACCAAGTGGCAAAGGAAATTTAACATTCCACGCTGAGAAAGGATCAAATGATTATTAAAATAAAAAGGGATAAATTATTATTAAAGCAAAAACAAATCATAAGCAGTTGCCCCAAATTCAGAATTTAGTACATCTAGATGAACTTGACAATACATTTGAGAGTTTTTTTTAAATCAAAGGAAACCAGCGTAAAATAACACTGTCTTCAAGTGTTATTTCAAAATCAAATTACAGATAAACCATTTTTAAGGAAAATCTTAAGACATCATGGGCCATATAAACCCCAGAGCTACTGATGCATTTCAAATGATAATAAAACCAGGTAGTTCCCAGTGGCCCAAGCATCAGGGCTGAGGGAGCAGTGACACACACACACCTAGTGTCTGGGGACAGGGATCCCTCGGAAGACGCTCCGTGGTACACACTCTGAGATAGCCTGTTGTCGGGTCTAAGCTCTTTGTCATATGCCATCATATTCCACTCCTGGCGCCTGTTTCTGGCTTTTCTAACCTTTTTCACCTCACGGGTGGTGCCATCTATACGCTTTTGCTCCTGATGTCCAGGAAAGGAAAGAGAGCATGTCAAGACAGAAGGGAAAGGAAAACAGCTGGTTAAATGCAGTTATAATGCACAAGACCCATGCCTGATGAACAGACAAGACACATTCACATTTCGATTACCCTAAATGTTACGGAAACTCTAAAGCAGTGTACTCTTCTTACCCAACAGAAGCAACAAAACAGAATCAACAAAAAGTTACCCTGCTACAACTGTAAGAGTTGCTTACCATTGTTTTCATTAAACTGAAAAAACTTCACCTTGAATAGGCTTATAACTTGTTGTAAACCTAAACAAGGTCTTTCATATCTATATCATACAGGTGAATGACCTGACACCATACAGAGAAATTACTTCCTGCCATCACACAATTTTGACTGATTTCTTAACATACAATTATCTTTCAAAGAAAATAAGTCAAAACATTCTGTTCCCAATTTCTAAAAGACTACAGAATAAGTGAATCTTGTAAATAGTTTAACACAAAACTAACCAAGATAAAAACTTACCTGCCCATAAAAAGAGCCATTCTTCCTCTAGTCTTGGAAAATGTTTCATTCAACAAATACTTAGGTCTTACATAGGTGCTTCTTGAAAGATGAGAACTTATTTCTATGTTTGCCTGTAAGTTTTTCCTGCCTCCTTCATAAAATTTTATCTTTAAGGATAAGAATCATGTTCCTCTATTTCCTAGGTTTCCCTCTTGTCTTATGGTATCTCAACACAGTATTTTTACACAGAATACACACTCAATACATGCTGGCTAAATGATCAAATCCACAGCCAGGCAGCAAACATGAACTTCTAGTGCTATGCCCGAGGTACTGTGCCAGGCACTGATGACACAAATGGCAAACACACACACACACACACACACACACACACACACACACACACACACACGGCATCTGCCCTCATGGAGCCTGGAGTCCACAAGAGAACACAAATAAATGCACTATTATAAATGTATTGTAAAAATAAATGTTTTTATGTTTAAACATATATTTAAATATATATGTAAAATGATGTCTAGTCTGGAAGTCAGGGAGGTGTCCTGGAATGACTGAGAGGCAAGAACTGCATTGAAAGTGGCATCGATTCTGCAGAGGAGTCTGGGTCAGGTGCATGCCACGCAGAGAGGACAGACTGTGCGAGGACTCTGGGGAGGAAGATGGCACTGCACTAGGAGAAATAAAAGAAGGTAAATGGTACATTGGCGTGAATGGCCCAAGATCTGTAAGGCAGGAAGACCTTAGAGGCCCTTATCCTAGCAGCAGTGGGAACCCATTAAAGAATGAGAAGGGAAGGCTGACATGCCAAGAAGGCATTGGAGAAGATCTCTCTGTGTTGCGGAAAACGGATTAAAAGAGGGAAGATAGGGACACAAGTGAGAAAGCTACTAAGTGGATATGGGGTGAAGGGGCGGCAGGTGGCCCAATGGTGTGGTGAAGACAGAAAACTGGACCATTTTCAGAGGCATCCAGATGGCTTTAGTAATGGATCCACAGAGGATGTGAACATGAAATTCACAGAAGATAAAGAAATGGCTAATAAGCATATGAGGAGATGTAACACAGATTCAATCTTTCATCCAAAAAAAAGTAATATTCAGGACTGGGGAAGTCCTGGTAAGAATATAAACAAGTTCTTCAGTCTTTTAAGGATTAGGGGCAATATGATTGTATCTTTCAAAATTTAAAATTCACATTCTCTTCAATAAGAGCAATTCAACTTCTAGAAATTTATCCTGCAGAATTATCTGCACCTAAGTACAGGGATAACCACTGCAGTACTGTATGAGCAACAGTAATGGGTAAATTATGATGCATTTACATTTCAGAACACTACACAACTATTAAAAAGAGTGAAGTACATTTTTAATAACGTCAGTGTGTGTATGTAAGTCATATGCAGTACAACTCTACATATACACAAATACTTGCTATTTGAGCATTTTACAACCAGCATGTATTGTGTGTGTACTTTTAAAAACCAAAAGAAAAAGTGGGGGAGGGAGATTTCAATGTGATTCCAATATGCATACTGATTAAAAACCATATTAGAAATAATGAATATTCCCCTTACTTTTTAAAAGATGTATGCTGACAAATTCAGGGATGAAGTGTTATATCTGTAACTTTCTTTACCACGGTTCAGTCTCCAAATCTACCTATCAACATGTACACAGGACATATGAGTGCGTGTGAACCAAACAAGAAAGTATAAGAACAGTGGTGAATCCAGGCTCCAGCTACACTGGCCTACACTAAAATCCTCCAAAGATGCCAAACTGGTTCCTCCCTCAGGATGATCTTAGACTTACCTAGAGGCCTCCTCAATTCCGAAGCACGCCACCTGGACTGCCCCTCACCCCTCCAGTCCTCCCCGCCCAGCACCCTCCCACTGTGGAGCTAACTTCCACTCCCCTCCCTTGGATCCCAGCCTGCATGATGCCTCCTTGGAGAGGCCTTCCTCGACCCCTCACTGCGTGCACGCTGTCGCACCACCAGGTCATCTCAGAGTGCTCTGTACTTCTCCTTCACCACACTTACCAATAGTGTAACTACATATTTGAAACTTCATATTTATTTGTATAATTTCTCATGTTTATAAACTGAAGGAAACAAAGTTCAAAAACAGTGGATTTTGTAATCCTCAAATTTTCTAAACTAATTTTTCCTTTAGATTTGTCAACTGCAAATTGAACGTTACTTGGGTTTCTGAAAACCTGGGAAATAAAGAATATCTTGCCTCATTTTCTATTTCTGTACGAAGCGGACCTATATGAACACTTTGAAACTTCTCTCCCACTTTCCGCATTTCCAAGGGCTGCATGATTATTTAATGCCTGAGTCCCTCACTATACTGTCTTCTCCATGAGGATGGTAATCCTGTTTTTTTCCGCCACTGTTTATCCGGCATTTAGAAGGCATTCAACATCAAGTCATTATGTAAGTGAATGAAAGAAATTCTTATCAGAATGGTATGTGTTTGAGGAATGTAGAATGGGACAAAACAGCCCAGGAAATAACAAGTGATTTTAAAGACACAATATCCATGCATAAAAATTGTTTCCCCTTCAAGAAGAATGGCAAAACATTAAACAGTTTTGCAAAAAGCATCACTGAGAAGGGACACCTAGAAGGCCTTTCAAAAAAATAGGCACATTTTAAGGGCAGGTGAGCCCCAGCATTTTTCCCTGTAACTATAAAAAACCATGAGGATTAAGACAAACATGCTTTTAAATATTAGTTGCTTTTCCACTCAAAAGATTGGTATCTTTCTTTTTTCTTTATTTGAATACTCTGTAAAACCTAACAACTTTTCCAAGACATCCCAATTAAATCTCCCAAAGCCATGAGCACAAGAAGACTGTGTGAATGACCAAGTCCTTTGCATCCTTTCCCAGAATCCAGCAATGGTGATGTACAGCAGCACAGTCTGCAAACCGTTCTCATGTTCCCTTCCTTTAAATGTTGTTTTCGATTTTCAAATTCTCTTTCAAACCACACTGTCACTCCTACTGGGCCAACACACCTCAATGCCTCAAAACCGTAAGGCCACCAACTCACAAAATGCTAAGCATTTCTCCTAACTAAAGCGATCTAATCTGTCAAGCAAACTGGATGGTCATTTTAAAATATAGCTGACATAAATAAACATTGCTAAATACTTGCCCTTAGAGAACTGGTCCTCTTAGTGGCCTAAATTCAATTTCTGGGCCCCAAAAGGACAATTTTCAAAACACAAATCCCTTAACCTGTATAGAGTGGGCTTCTCCTTTGAAGACTGATTGTAATGTAGCTATTTCTCAACCTTCAGACTTGGAATTCTCTTCCTACCCCTACCCCTTAAAGGGAGGTTCATTTTCAATAAATCCTATCCCCTGAACACGCAAATCACATGTGCTTCGCCATCCCATGTGAACATCTCACCAAGATTTTAATTACAGCTAGAAGGCAACCCAACAATTAAAAATGTTAAAAAGACAAAAGTACATCATTGTATCTGATATGGAATGCTGACTGCTTTATAAACATTTCAGAAAACAGGAGAGAAGTTACTAAAACATGGTAACGAAACAAAGTGTAGGAACTACTTTTATTAAAGCAAAGCAGGTGCTGGAGAACAAATCAGTTAGTATTTATTGGAAAATAGTATTACTGGGTTAGACGGAATTGTTGGGATCTTTTTGTGAGAAATGCAATCTCAAAAAAACTTCAGCACTGTAACCAACATCTCAACCATTTAAATAATTTACTATTTCTAAACAAGAGTCATCTTTAAACATTAATATGCACATTTCCCATACTGCAATTATTTACCTTTTGACGCCTTTTCTCTTTCCTTTTGTCTTCTGTGTCCTGTAGCATTTTTTCTTTCCAGAGGTCAAAGAAATATGAAGGATCAGTATAGAACTTCAGCCCGTCCTTCTTGTCATCTCTACAAATCAACGTATTGTAAGTTGGGGAAGAAAAGACTGTTAGAGACTTTTATATGTAGGGTGATGTTGATTTGAACTCATGGGATTATAACATCTACATGGGGCACTTAAACTATCCTATACGTATTAAGTCTTTAAGTTTCCTTATTCGAAAAAAATATGAAAACATAAAATAGCAACCTGTTGTAGAATAATTAGGTTAAACGTACTCTTGCAAATTTAGAATCAAGTATAGAAAATTGCTCTGAAAAAAAATCACAACATGGCTCATATCCAGCAATTTAAAATACCTCAATTATTTCAGTAAAGTTTTTGTTTATTCCAACATGGGGCTATACAGAGAGATGGATGGATTCTTAGTAAGTACACATTCACTTCTACCCTGCAGCTTCAATATCATTAGGATAAAAATTAAGAAGTACTCTATCCCTTTTTCTCAATAAAGTCTGCCCAACATCCTTAAGTTCAATTATGAAAGAAACAGAATATTTATGGGGCATAAATGTGAGGAAAAACAGTGATAAACTATGTATTTTCAAACTGGAAGCAACCTACACAGAAACTGTATTCACTTGTGGCCCTTTCATTTTAAAGTACTGTCACAGATAATTACTATGGTCTAGAGAACATTTTAAGTCTTCAAATAAGTAACTCATTTATCATAAAACCAATGATGCAGCTAGCAGAGGTCCAAAGCTGTCATAGAAATCAACAGTCATGATCAAAACCAACACGATTCAAAGTAAACACTGTTTTCTATTAATGCTTTAAAAAGTATCGGCTTGAAGACTATCTTCAAAAGGAGGAAGAACATTTTATATTATTTCATATCAGTATTTCAACAAGTAATTAAGGAACATAGAGGAAGCAAAATCAGTTAAATGAGTATAGGAGAGTTTATGCCCAAATAGTCAAAGAAGGCTAACTGAGTTATTCAGAAGGAAATAAAAGGTCTGTCATTAAAGCCCCTGCTATGCCATCTCCTGGTGCCTTAAATCATCAAATACCAAGGTTTGGGTGCCTATGTGGCTATTCTAGTCACTATGTCTGAAAATCACTGAAGAGTCAGTACAACTCACACTATACCTTAACCTTTGACTATTAATGTCCTTCCTTTCTTTCCCTAGTTTCCTAATTGATAAGCAACCTGCGTAACAGAGATTTTATTAATAACATTATGAGAAAGAAAATTTGTTTCCCTAAGATACCAAGGCCTTGCATATAGGCAGAGGTCTAGAAAAAGCTGCAAAATTTAAGATGTATAAGATGTACATTTCTTTTCTAAAAAATGGAGCCAGTACCTTACTGAAGGCAGAAACTCAAGTAAGCAAATGTTAACCTTGACAAGAATATAAACAGATATGTTCTTTTTAAAAATTATTATTATACTTTAAGTTCTGGGATATACGTGTAGAATGTGCAAGTTTGTTACACAGGTATACATGTGCTATGGTGGCTTACTGCATCCATCAACCCGTCATCTACATTAGGTATTTCTCCTAATGCTATCCCTTCCCTTGCCCCCCATTCCCCAAAAGGCTAGGGTGTGTGATGTTCCCCTCCCTGTGCCCATATGTTCTCATTGTTCAACTCCCCTTTATGAGTGAGAACATGCGGTGTTTGGTTTTGTGTTCTTCTGTTACTCTGCTGAGAATGATGGTTTCTAGCTTCATCCATGTCCCTGCAAAGGACATTAACTCATCCTTTTTATGGCTGCATAGTATTCCATGGTGTATATATGTCACATTTTCTTTATCCAGTCTATCACTGATGGGCATTTAGGTTGGTTCCAAGTCTTTCCTATTGAGAATAGTGCTGCAATAAACATACGTGTGCATGTGTCTTTATAGTAGAATGATTTCTAATCCTTTGGGCATATACCCAGTAATGGGATTGCTGGGTCAAATGGTATTTCTAGTTCTAGATCCCTGAGGAATGGCCACACTGTCTTCCACAATGGCTGAACTAATTTACACTTCCACCAACAGTGTAAAAGTGTTCCTATTTCGCCACATCCTCTCCAGCATCTGTTGTTTCCCACAGCGTCTAAACACTTAATTTTTCAGTCACTTAGGCTGGGGCGTAGTGGCCCAGGCCGGTGATCCCCGCACTTTGGGAAGCCAAGGAGGGTATACCACCTGAGGTCAGGAGTTTCAGACCAGCCTGACCAACATGGTGAAACCTGGTCTCTACTAAAAATAAAAAATTAGCCAGGCTTGGTGGCACATGCCTGTAATCCCAACCACTTGGGAGGCTGAGGGAGGAGAATTGCTTGAACCTGGGAGGCGGAGGTTGCAGTGAGCTGAGGACAGGACAAACTACGAGGGATGGAGAGACAGTGTATGAAGGAGGGATATGGGACAGGAAGTGACAACAGGTATGGGAAGAAAGTGCTGAGCTGGGAAAAGGCAGGAGGGGTGTTTAGAAAAAGCATTTTTAGATAGTATCTTCATATTATGTTTTGCACTATTTATTTTCCTTGGAAGTCTGGTCCTGATAATGTGTCCTACCTACCATTTTCCAGTAACAGAAGGTTAATTTGTTGATTTTCACTCTTCAAAACCCCTAACACTACAGAACACATTTTTTTCTGAATTAGATAACGAATGTCTCTGCAGTGTTGAGACAGGTATTTTGCTGCATTATAAATGAATTATGCAGTTCCTTTCAAACTGACTGTGAATCTAAAGAACAACATAACCACACACAATACTGTGATACAATAATGTACTCATGTCTACTTAAGGTAGCTATATCTAAAAGCTAAAATCAGAGCTCATTTTCTATTGTTAAACGTATCAATATGTTGAAAAACTAAAACTTTAATAATTATGTACCAATGAGTACCTTCAATGCAATTATTATTTTCAAAGTTTGAAGCAATTCTGAATCTTAACCCAGATGAGCCATCAAGGACATTCCCACACAATGCATCAGTTTGCTCCCAGTTCTGCCCAGCTCTCCCCTCATCTCTTAGGAAAGGCTCTGGCACACAAGAAGCTATACCTGTATGGTGTCAGGATGTTCAGAGGTGGCGGCTTATCACTCTGGTTGTAAATATCAGCAACAGGATTCGGAATGCTGTTCTTTGAAACCACCTGCTGGTCTTGGATTGTGGAACTTTTGAAAGCTTTTTTCATGTTGATATCCTGTAGTGAGACTATTCAGAGAAAATCCCCCAAGTTGAGTTATATAGAAATATTTTTAACTGTTTAGAAATAAGTACCATTTGACTCACAATCAAAAACACCTCCTAGAACAAGCAAATAATATTTTTTATTGTCCATTTAAAACCATGCTTAAATAGCAAGTGAATTCCTTCCCTTCATAGTTAACAGCTATCACTATGAAATGGGGTCAAATTATGGTGTTTTTTTTTTTTGTAGTAATCTAATTATTTCACTGAACCTAATATTAGAGTAACATTCTTTATTTAAATAGTACATCTCAGAAACCATACAGGAATATAGTTATGAATGTAACAGGCACGTAAATGCAAAGATTTGAATATCCTAAGGAAAACATCATTCAAACAACATTGGTTTAAATACAATGCACGTGGGAAATAATTCTGCAAAAATTACACAAATGGAAATAACACATTAAGTTTTTCTGAAACGAACATTAAGGAAAGATGGCAAAGCTTTTCAACATGCATCTAGCCCCAGAAATTAAGTAGCTTAATTGATGATACAAAATTACACTAAGGATTCAGAAAACCAGGGCTGGGTAAAGTTCTTTCTTGTGCTTGTACAGCACTTTACATTTCATTTATTAATTCATCTGACTTTCATCAAGCTTTTTGAGGTGGACAAACTAGGCTATTAACCTGCCTTCTCAACCACTGAAGCTGAGATTCAGAAATGTTAAAATTCCAAAAACTCCAGCAAAAAAAGTGACAAGACCAAAATGGAACACAGACTTCCTAACTTGCAGTGAAGTATTTTGTCTACGGTAACATCCATGGCAAGGAAAGTAATAAGGTAAAATCTTGTTTGGAAAAGGATTTTAAAGATATGAAATGTACTATAAAATCTCATAAAATTTAATCTACAGATTAATCTTTTCCAGGGCAAGGTTTATCATAAGCATTCTAATGGAATAGCCAACAAAAGGTTGAAGAAAGGTGAATAGCTATTAAAAATCACTTGTGATACTAATTTAAAACATGAATGATTGGTTTAAGATGTTAAGAATTCCTTATGGGAACAGACCAAGTAATACTTATTGTTGGAAAAGTAAGAATGTCTCTATAATGGATATTAAAATTAATGTTCTACATTTTTGTTATATTTGTAATTCACTAATCAAATTTTGACCTTTGAAAAAGACCTGAACATGAAATAACGTATCTTTTTTAAATGATGAGGGATGAATTCCACAAATAACTAGATTTTTTAAAAAAATAAAAGCATTATTTCTTACCAATACTACTATATAGGTATAGCACAAAAATCAGACACTAGGACCTTTTTAAAGCAACAAGAGAAATTGTTAACTGCCGTTATTTAAAGGTAAAACTAAATTTTAACCTAAATATGACTATCAGTTAACTATACAATGCTTGTCAATATTAACATTATTTTAAAACTTGATGCCTAAAGGCCTTTGGTAAATGCTATTTCTGAGAAAGTTAATAAAGTTTTTAAATCAGCAGAATCACCAGGATTTTACAGGCATCAATCCTAACAAAAGCACCAGGTGCTCAGACCTTCCCTGTGTCACACAAGGTATGTATAACACTATCTCAGTTGGACCATATCTCTAGAGCGATTCTGTAATTTTCAGTTAAGAAACTATTTTAAAAATAACTATCAGTAACCTAAATTGGGATTTCTAATGCTGACTGTATTTGTTGAAGCATTTAAAACAAATACTACACTTGTTATATTTTTTAAGAGTACAGAGATGAGGTAGACAAGATATTAATCTTTTCATCATGAATTAACCCAAAGTTGTAGGTTTTTCCCTCACTATTCTTCTGGGAAAAGACAAGATGAAATATCAGCATACCACCCCAAGGAAAAAGCAGTAATTACACTGCGATTAATTACTACCATCCTGTCAACATCACTTCTAGCTCACTGCTTTCAGGCAATTACCTACCCTCTTCCACTGTTGAATCCAGCTGGGTGACTTTGACAGCGAGGCGATCAATTCTGTCTTGAAGAGAATTTGCTCTGATGTAGAAGTTGTTAGCCTCATTAAACAACTCACCAAATATGTCTTCAGCATGTTTGCCTATAGAAGAAAATGAATGGAGAAGGCCATCTGTTAGGGAGCTGATGAGGCAGCCCTCACACATCCTCATCAGTGCTTATTCCTGTCAACACGTGGGATTTTGTGCAAATAAGTATGAAAATAAAGTGTCACAGTCCAAGGCCTTTAGAACTTCTGAAGTTTATTAGAGATACTCATACAAAGGTAAAATTGACTCAGAGTTGGGGAATTTTAAAATATCCCAGAGAGTACAGAATCTTTATTGCCATATGAGCTATCACTCAAAAGTTGCTTTCCACTAACTGCAACTTAAGTTCTCATTTTTCATGCCTTAAGTATAAATACAATCTCAGGAACCAAATCTTCACTTTATTCCCCAAGATAGTTCAATTATCATTTTGGCCTTTAAATCTGGGATTTTATCTCATTTACAATCAGAAACATTAGATATCTTATTTGTGCCTAACACTTTCCAACGGCGTTAAATTCTTCTAATTAATATTTTGAAATCTAGGTATATAGTGCTGACTTTTGCACTCTCTATAAATGAAGATTTTGAATTCTGAGTTAAATTTTTCTGCGTGGCTCATTTCTACATTCCTCTGAGTGCTAGATATAACTCTCCCTTTTCTTAAAATGTAACATTTCTGAAAATTTAGCAAACCAGATAAGAATCATTATCTGCTTACACTAAATTTCCAAGTCCTAACACATATTAAATAACTGCCCACTCTGAGTGCGCACGGCACATCTCACCTTAACTTTTCTGAAGGAGATACCTACCACTTCTTTTTATTTTCAATCAGTGTATCGTGAGGTCAGGAGTTTGAGACCAGCCTGATCAACATGGTGAAACCCTGTCTCTACTAAAAATATATAAATTAGCCAAGCGTAATGGCGCGTGCCTGTAATCCCAGCTACTCAGGAGGCTGAAGCAGGAGAATCGCTTGAATCTGGGAGGCGGAGGTTGCCGTGAGCCAACATTGCGCCACTGCACTCCAGCCTGGGCAACAGAGCAAGACTCAAAAAAAAAAAAAAAAAAAAAAGAGAGAAAGAGAACCTGAACCTCTCAGGAAGAAAACTTCATTGAAATTAAGAATAACCCTAAAGTTCTTCTGGTGCTTTATGTTTTATACATTGCTTTCACAGCTGCTTTCTGTACTCTCTGCTATAATCTATGAGACTGTGAACTATGTCTGTTCGATGTTTTAGCTCTAACCCTGTGTCATGCTTCCTGCACACACCTGTTCAATTAATAAGTGAGCCTGGGAGGTAAACAGGAAGTTAATGTTTTCATTCTCTGGCTGACTAAACTGCGGATCAGAATGGTGATCTGTCCAAATCCCATGGCTAGTACGTGGCAGAAATAGATGGGGAAAAAAAAAAAAAAAAATATATATATATATATATATATATAGTCCTCTAACTTTCTTTCAGTTCTCTGCTTTTATCACATAGCTCCCTGGACTCCCTTAGCTGCAATCTTCATGAATTATTTCATGCCATGAAACACTCGATAATTTCCTATCTACTTAATGAAAGGGACTAAAATATTTTACTGCTTTAATGGTTATACCCAGACACTGGGAATGAATTCTTATGCATTTAAAATTAGTATAATTTCATAGATTCTAACTGAGTAACTGTTTTAACAAGAAGAATTTCTCTTAGAAAATAAGAATAAATCAATAAACCCATACCCCATCCCCCATCAAAAAAGGAGAGAAAACCCCAGATTTCGGCTTTCTGCTAAGCACTAAGTTGTTTCTCTTAAAGCTCAATATCCATAGCATGGTCTTCTCGGTTTACTCAAAATTCTGTTGACAGTTCCCTCTCTCATAATATGCAAAATGGTTCCACAAAGGCAAAAAAATAAATAAATAAAGCCTTCACTCAAACTATATACATTTTAAAATACTGTAACTAGCTGTGACATCCAGAATCAATGTTTGTTTACTGCTTTATGAACTCTTTCCTGAGCTCCAGACTTGTTATCTAATTAACTATTGAACAGCCCCATGTTGGTGTCTATTAACATTCTCAAATCCTGTACAAGTTGAAACATAATTCCTTTTCACCTTACCTCAAACCTGCATCCCATGTTGAAAAGCATCCACTATTCAAAATGAAGCCCAAGCCAGAAATGGTATCACCATGACAGCTCCCTCTCTCTACGGATAACTTAACACCAATCTTGTCCCTTCTACACCCACTTCCATCTTGCGCCAGACCCTCATTTCTCTCCTGAATCATATCAGTAGCTTTTAGATTCACCTCCCACCCTTGAATTCATGCATCACATCGCTGCTAAATGATCTAACTGAAAGAACTGGCTACGTCGTTCCTACTTAATTTTTTTACCACTCCCCATCATTTCAAGATAAAATCTAAAGCCCCTCAGTATGACACAGAAGGCCTTGTGCACCACACTTCATATTTTTCCCCAGTTTTTAAAAAAATAATTTCAACTTTTATTTTAGATTCAGAGGGTACATGTGCAGGTTTGTTACTGAGTGACACTACAGTTTGGGGAATGAATGGTCCCATCACCCAGGTGTTGTATTTGACTGGAGCATAGAAAGTTACCACAAGACAAAAGTATGCCAGATTGCAGGGTCATTTATTATGCCGGCGACCACAGAGGACTCACGTCTCTCCAACCTGTGGTGGCAAAAGGAGGGTGCCACGATTTTTTATACCCGAAAAACCACCTTGGGAGTGGGGGTGAGGGGCGGGGATGGGGATGAAAAGGTTTCGGACATTTCAAGGGCTAGGGGATTCTGTGATTCACCTCCTGGGTGGAGACAAGGGCGGGGGTCTCCGGACATTCCAAGGGCTAGGGGATTCTGTGATTCACCTCCTGGGTGGAGACAAGGGTGGGGGTCTCCGGACATTCCAAGGTCTAGGGGACTTTTGTCATTCTGTTTGTTACTCAGTGGTTTACAGAAGTCAAGATATACATTTGCGTCTGGGTGGTGATAGAAGTCACAGATTTTAGCAGTTACTGATAAGAAAAGGTAAGCAGCTTTACATAGTTTTGAAGAACAAACTAGCAGTTCTATTTACAGAGGCCAAGGACAGTAGTTATTGTGAGGAGAATGGGGCAGCCATTTCAACTTATCTAAAAACAGTTTTGCATTTTATAAAATAGTTTTGCTCCGGTTCTGGCTCTAGGCCAGCACAATATCACACAGGTAGTGAACATAATATCCAAGAGACTGTCGGCCCTTGCTCTCTCCCTCTCTCCCCATCCAGCAGTCCCCAGGGTCTATTGTTCCCATTTTTTATGTCTATGTATACCCAATGCTTGGCTCCCACTTTTAAGTGAGAACATGCAGTATTTGGTTTTCTGTTCCTGTGTTAATTCTCTTAGGATAATGGCCTCCAGCTGCATCCATGTTGCTGCAAAAGACATGATTTCATTATTTGTTATGACTGTGTAGTACCCTGTGATGTACCACATTCTCTTTATCCAACCCACTACTGATAGATACTCAGGTAGATTCCATGTTTTTCCTATTATTGCAGACAGCGCTGTGGTGAACATACGAGTGCACGTGTCTTTTGGTAGAATGATCCATTTTCCTTTGGGTCTATGCTCAGTAATGGAATTGCTGGGTGGAATGGTACTTTTGTTTTAAGTTCTTTGAGAAATCTCCAAACTGCTTTCCATAGTGGCCGAACTAATTTACATTCTCACCAACAGTAAGTAAACATTCCCTTTTCTCTGCAACACTGCCAACATCTGTTATTTTTTGGCTTTTTAATAGTAGCCTTTCTAACTGGCCGCACCTCATTTCTGCCCTTGTTTGGTGTGCCAGTCAGAATGCACTGCTTGCAGCCCTACACTTATCCTACTTCCTCACATTCGTCTGCGCTTCTGCACAGCTGCTCTGCTCCCTCTGCCTCATGCATGGGCGCCCCCTTCCTCACTATAATAGCTGACACTCCTGAGCACTCACAGGGGCAGACCAAAGCCTAAGGGTTCTACCTACCTCTTCTCTTCCTACTCATCTCCCATGATTTCAGTCATTTTAACAGTTTTAATAATGACAAAACTTCCTCTCACCACTATCTCTCATACCCATTAGGATGGCTATTTAAAAAACAAAACAAAAATGCAGAAAAGTGTTGGTAAGGATTTGGAGAAATTAGAACTCTGTGCACTGTTGGTGAGAATGTAAAATGGTACGACTGCTGTGAAAATCTGTGTGGTGATTCCCCAAAAAATTAAACATATGATCCAGCAACTGTACTTGAGTATATACCCCCAAAGAAATGCAAGCAAGGATGTGAAGAGACATCTGCATACCTATGTTCACAGAAGCCTTATTCAAAGTAGCAGACCCAGAGGTGGAAGAACCCAAGTGTCCATCAACACATGAATGGATAAACAACATATGGTATACACATACAATAGAATATTATTCAGCCTTTAAAAGGAAGGAAATTCTGACATATGCTACAATATGGATGAACCTTGAGGACATTATGCAGAACAAAGTAAGCCAGTCACAAAAAGACAAATACTGTATGATTCCACTTATCTGAGGTATCTAAAGTAGTCCAATTCATAGAGACAGACAATAGGTGGTTGCCAGAGGGTGGAGGAAGAGGGAAATAGGGAGTTCTTTAATGAGTGCAGAGTTTAAGTTCTGCAAGATGACAACATTCTGTAGATCTGTTGCACAACCATGTACACACAGTGGTTAACACTACTTGCTACAGTTTGGATGTTGGTTGCCTCCAAATCTCATGTTGAAAGGTAAGCCCCAATGTTGGAGGTGGGATGTAATGGAATTTGTCTGGATCATGGGGGTGGATCCCTCATGAATAGACTAATGCCCTCCCTGGGTGAGTTCTTGCTCTATTAGCTCCTGTGAGAGCTGGCTGTTAAAAAGAGCCTGGCAGCACCTCCTGCTCTTTGCATCCTCTCTCTCCATGTGACCTCCGCACCCACAGCTACACTTCACCTTCCCCCATGAGTGGAAACTTTCTGAATCCTCACCAGAAGCAGATGCTGGTGCTATGCTTCTTGTATATGCTGCAGAACCATTAGCCAAATAAACTTCTTTTCTTTATAAATTACCCAGCCTCAGGTATTCCTTTATAGCAACAAAGACGCTACTGGACTGTACACTTAAAAATGGTTAAGGTAAATTTAATGTTATGTAAATTTTATCACAATTAAATTTTTTTAAACCTAGAGAAAAAAATCATAAAAATCTAGAATTGTGCACTGAAAAAAACCTCCCTCTCCCCCTGCTCTTCACCCTATACTCTCTCTCTCTTTCCTTTACAGCAAAGGGTCTCCAGAGTACCCCATGCTGCTCTGTCCTCTTCCCTTTCTCCATTCTGCCCAACCCCACACCAGTCCTGGTTTTGCCCTATCACTCTATGAAAGGGCTGGGCCAACTCAGCAGACCATCTCTCTCTGCTAAGTCAAGGCCCAGTTCTGGGCCTCATCCATCGAGCCTCTCCGTGGCACGGCCCAGTGTTGACCATGATGCCCAGGCCAGGCCTGCTCGCTGAGAGCTTGCAAGTGCCCTCCCGCCTTGCAGGCCCTCAGCTCCCTCTGCTGCTTCCTCCTTCCCCAGACTCAAAACTCTGCAGGAGCCCAGGGCTCAAGGTCTTGAGCTTTTCCTTTTTATTTAAAAAAAAGTTATTTATGCTACTTTAAAAAAAAAAAAAAGCTAATTACTTCTGCTTCTAAATCTAGTGTTTTAATATTTCCAAAAACTCCATTTTTAAAAACTACTGACACAGAAAAAAGGATCTGTGTTAAATATTCCAACCTCTTCTCTTTTCCATCAACATTCACTGAGGCGTCTCATCCGGTCTAATGGCTGTAAACACTTCCTCTATGCTGATGACTCCTAAATTTCTACTTCCAGATGGACCTCTTCCTGAAATCCTGACGCATGTATCAAACTCCTTACTGACAGCATCACCGGGTGTCTAATAACTCAAATGTAACTTCCCCGGAATGGAGTCCTGATACCCCCTCATAAGCCTGTTCCTCTTCCGTCTTCCCCTCTTGGAAGGGCCAGCTCCATTCTTCCTGTTACTCCAGTCACACACTTTAGGGTCATCCTTGCCACCTCTCGTTCACTTACACTCCACACTGGCTCTCCTGCAAACTCTGTTGTACACATCCACTTTCAGAATATATGCAGGGTCTGGCTGCTCTGCACCACCTGCCCTGATCCTACCCTGTCCCAAGGCACAATCACCACTTGCCTGGACCTTCCTAACTGACAAGGGATTGGTCTTTCAGCTCCCTGACCCCCATACACACCACTGCTCAGTCCACTCTCCACCGAGCAGCCCCAACCATCTTGTCCAAACCAGCCTCAGATCATGTTACTCGTCCGAGTGTTCAAAGCCATTCCATGCCTTGCCAATTCACTCAGAATAAAAGCTAAAGGCCAGATGACAGCTTATAAGCTCCTATACGACCTGTCTCCGTTCACCTTTGGGCCTCATCTCCTATTAACCTCTTCCTCGTATGTCCCACTCCAACTACCCTGGCTTCCTCACTGTTTCTCAGACATGCCAAGCATCCCCCTTGTCCCTAGGCCTTTGCGTTTCCAGTTCCTTCTGCATAGATCACTTCTGCCCCAGAGATTCACATGGTTTCCTCCCTCACTCCATCTAGCTCTATATCCAAATGTCACCTTCTAAGTGATGCTTCCTAGCAGCCCTAGCTAAATGCCATCACCTCATCACACATGTGATCACACACCCCTCTTATCCCTGCCCTGCTGTATGTTCCTGCTTAGCACTAATCACCAAGTAATAAATTATGCACTTGTATGTTTTCATCGTGTTTCTTGTCTGTCTCCCACCACTAGGATAGACGATCCACAAAGACAACGATTCCCTTCAGCTCTGTGTACTGCTGTATCAGTCCCCAATGTCTAGAGCATGCCTGGCTTATAGATGGTACTCAGAAAAGATTTCAAAATAAATGAATAAAAACACAAGAACTGAGTCCTGGCTAACTTGGGATGCAGACTGGGCTCTGTAAGAGCATTTGCCCCCCTCTGTGCTCCACAATGCCCTAAGCTGACCTGGATCACAGGACTTGTCAAAGAACTCTAATCTTGCCTCCATTCACCTAAGCTCTAGGAGAGTTGGAGCTCTGCCTTTCACCTCTGAACTGCTTGTGCTCAGCCAGTGCTCAACAACTGTTAGCTGAATGGAAAACACATTATCTATGCCAGTGTTTCTTGTTAACAAGCACAAAGCCAACAAATGCTTTCTGCTCAAGGAAGGCTGGGCAATGAGGGGCTAAAAGGATTAAACATGTTTCTGTGCCCTGAGGTGTCTCAAAGTCGTTAATAAGTTAAAGTGCACTGGCAATCTGCAAGAGAAGCATCTAACATCATGTTCTCATAGTGAGTGGGCCTAGAAACACCTAATAACATCTTTCAAAACTATGTTTTATAGAATCCATTTGGGGAAATGTTGGGTGATTTGTAGATAAGCACCATGTTCCAAATGCTCCATATTCAAGTCCATCGGTTCTTAATTTCTGAATGTCTGACAAAGTCACAAAATGAAACCAGTTTTTGTGTTTCTGTTTGACCATTCACAGTTTAAAATAAATTCATACATACATACACATTCCAGTGCAACTTTAGAAACTCCCATCCTATCCCCTCTGGCTGTGCAGAAAACGAATTAATAGGGATTAGCATATACACTAAGAATATGGGAGTGTACGCCACAGCCTCTTGCAAAAGTGACAGCAGTGTTCTAAAGCACAGCAAGTATTGTTGAGAACACCCCCTCACACTTTGCTCAATGCTGTATAAGCAGGAAAGGACAGGCAACATTTGTCTCTATGTCTGATGCCTAACCCTATTTGAAAAACATGCAACTGATACTACATTTCCACTCAGAGGTTCTCAATTTATAAAGGGATATAAAATTTAAAGACTTGCATAATTAATATTTTGCCAGCTGCTGAAAGCTGACAAGTGTCTGAAGAGAAAAAAAATGAAGAAGCTTTATTTTCTGATGAATAAAAATAAAGTGTTATAATTACAGTCTTCAGTTTTGCAAACAGCAAATGATTTGAAAAGCTGAATTCCACTCACTCTTTCAATGGCAAGTCCATTAATAGCTAAACTAATTCTGAATTACGAACCACATTGAGGTAAATGTAATTTATTCATTCTTTATTGACAAAGGTTCCACTCCTGGACTTATTAGTACCACATGAACTTATGTCCAAGTACATCAGGTTGAGATGTATGCCTCTGTGAACTAAAGAAAAACCAGGCTTTTGAAGAATTAAAGTTAGCTTTATAAGTCTTACAGAGGAATGTAATCCAGGAGAGGCTTCTCAAGAAGCCTCTTTTAGACTACTTTAAAGTAGTATTTTAGCTCAGAGTTTATGTATAAGTGATGGTCTCCCTGCCGATGTCTAGCAGGTACATCAAATGTGTTTAGAAGTTTTATTAAATACTTTTGCACCAACCTAATAGAAGTTACAACAGAGAAAATATGAGGGTACATCCGGTTATAGATGATAAAGGCAAAATCATTAGACATTATCTTCTGTATAGGAAAAGATAAGGGCTAAGATTATTGAATTCACCTTTTTTGGAAAATGCAGTGATTTAGACAGGAGATGCGGGAATGTGCGCTCTACCCCATGAATCTCTACGCCTAAGAATCTTTAGGGCACTCTTCCAGAGGGCTGTGCTCAGTCCTTGAGTCAGGGGTTTTGTCAAGTTTTGTTGACAAGGGATTTTGTGGAATTCTGCTGGCAAGTCAAGCCAATGAGCAAAAGGCTTCTTACTTTTGTTACTGAGACCACTTCTGGTCATAAATCAACCCTCTGGTTGTATTTACAAGACCAGCAGTGATTGTCTTATGTAGTCGGGAAGGTTCTTCTCTAGAAAGGTCCATGGTCTTTAGTCACAGCTGTCATAGTCATAAGGAATGAGGACTGGATTTGGCGTGCATACCTGCCTATTTGTAAGAAAACACGTTTTGGACTGTATTTATTTATTTAGTATGATCTCACTTCTTTTCTTGATGTCATCTTTTTCTGTACCTAAAGTATTTTAATGGGACTATAAGGAACTATAGATAATATACGGTAGTATTTATTTAAAGGAATATAAAAGTGAATTATAGATTGGAGAAAAAATAGCAAAACTGACATATGGTATAATTTTTATTAACTGTATTTTTTAATCAAAACTTTTTATGGAAATATTAATTTTTATTTCGGTTAGAGTAAGACTTTTTTATTTCTTGGTGTTGGGAAGGTTTACTTCTTGATAATGGGAAGTCGTATTTCTTAGTGGGGAAAAATAACTTTGTTATTTCTCGTAGGCTGGCAAGATTGCTAGTAATGTGGGGTCAGTCACGACATGAAATTATGTTATTTTTTGAATAATGAATTATTTTTAGTAACTGGGTGACAATTATTCTGGCCTTAGCCACTGATAAATGGTTTCTACATTCTGGAGAGTTTAGGTAAAGAGAAAGGTAAATGTTTTAATTTGTTTACGAAACTACACTTTACTCAATTGTTTTAAGACATAACTAGCTTAAACTTTTTTGACTTTTTGGAAAACAAAATATAAAGAAAATCACTAATGTTTTGACTTTGTCTCACACCTGTAAATTTTCAAAGCATAAAAACTATACATGGGTTTCCAACTGTATTTAAAAGTGAAGATTCACTGGAAACACAGTATCTTGTATGAGTCCTTTCTGTGGAACAAAAGAGCAGTCATAACTAGGGCTTTCAAAAATTTTAGCACACACACTGGCACCTAGATCTTGGTTTGTCAAGATTATGGTTTTTCTTTCTCCCCTAAAAGGAATCAGCCTTTTTAGAAAAATGACTCCAGGGCTGAGGGTACAAAAGCACATGAGCCTAGAATGTGTTGTTGTGCTAGAGTTGTGCTCAAAGGACTTTACTTCTGAGGACACAGAAGCCTGTCTCAAAGGGCTCCCACTGGCCACATCTGGAAAAATATAAGGATCAAAATAAGTCAATGGATTACAAACCACAGAATAAAATGGTCCAAACTGACATAAATGAGCAAGTAATTAAATAAATAGTGAAAGAAGTGAAAGCACTTGCAGCAGAATGCTAACTAATGCTGAAGAAAGTATGGCATGACAAAAACAAAAAAAAATCACCATTCTGCAACCACCACAGATATTGCTTCCACTAAGGATCATCGATGGATGCTGAAACTAATGGTTCATAGAAGGATGAGAAACAGAACATTTATATAGTCTCAAAGTGTCTCCCCAAATGATTCTTTTTAATTACATAGGAAAAAAAACTTTACAGAAACTTTGGGTAATCCAATGATGAAAGTCAGTATCACCACTTATGGGACAAGTAGACACATGAGCTCCCTGATAAAATGCACTGGGAAGGACACATCATCGCCGTGTGATACTTCTGTCAATATCCTAAATCTAGTCAGGATGAGACATTAGAAAATCTAGACCAAGGAACATTCCATAAAATAAATGCTGGTTCCCTTCAAAAGTGTCAAGGTTATAAAAGTCACAGAAAGACTGAGGAACTATTTCAGATTAAAGGAGACAAAAAAAGAAAGCATTTGTAATATATATGCATGCATGCATATGTATGACGGGAAAGTGGAAGAGAAGTCTGAGAAAAAGAAGAAATGTAAAACAAAATCTGGGAAATCTGGGTGAAAGTTTATGAACCTTCTTTGTACTGTTTTTGATCTTTTTGAAGTCTAAAATCATTTCAAAATGAAAAGTTAAAAAAGAAACTTTATTATAGTATCTGTAATGTCAGTTGCTATTGAATTCCATAAAATAACAAGTCATAATGTTGGGCTTAAAGTTTTTTTCTCTTTTTTAAACTTATCTTTTCTCCTATGAAAGCAATACATGTTTATTATAAGAAATACAGAAAATATAGGAAAGTAAACAGTAGGAAAAATGGCCCAAAGTCCAATTAACAACTCTAATACTGTTCTGATTGATTATAAAACTACTACTGCTCATACAGAAAATCTGAAAAATTCAGAAAAATAGAAACGTCAACCACAACTAACTATAATGAACTTTTAAAATACTTCTTTACAATATTCTTTCTAAACATTTTAAGAACTAAGAAAACAGACACTGATTATTAAGCATATTCATTTTTTCAGCAAATATTCAAGCATCTACTGTGAATCAGGTCTCATCCTTATTACTTAAAGGAATACACTTGTGGACACTGCCCCTGTTCTGATGAAGTGTATATTATGGCTGAGGAAAACAGACAATAAACAAGCAATGTGTCAGGTGATAATCAGTGCTACGGGGAAAATAAAGCAGTATTTTTTTATAGAGAATAGAGTGGAATAAAGTGGGTGGTGGTATTTCAGTGGTCATGAAAGGCCTCTCTGATAAGATGGTATCAACTGACTGAAGAGGGGGAAGACGAATATCTAGAGCAAGAATTTTCAAGGCAGAAGACAAATATGTGCTTGGTGTTTTTGTGAGCAACATCAAGGAGGCCAATGTGGCTAAAAAGTCCAGTGAGTGATGGGAAAAAGAGTAGAAGAAGAGGATAGATTAATAGATGTCCTTCCCTTTGTGTTGGGGGTCGGGGGGAGTGACTAGAAATCCAACAGCAGGCGAGAGGCATGAGGACTTGGATCGGAATAGTGACCTCAGGGTAGTTAACAGGCATACAGATTTGCTATACATTTTGAAGATGACTGACCTCATTCACTATCGGACTGGATGTCTCTGATAGGAGAGAAAGAAGATAATCAAAAACAGTATAAAAGGAGAGCTCCCACTTGCTAAGACAGATGCGGGATGGCTGTGAAAGAGGGGAAAGAAATCGTTAAGTGCAGTTTTAGACATGTGGGATTAAAGATAGCTATTAGAAATCCAAGTGAAGACACTGAGTGGGCAGCTGTACCTAAGTTTGAAACTAGGAGACAGGTCAGAAATGAAGACATAAATTTGGACATCAGCAGCATAAAGGTGTTATTTTGAGTCATGGGACCTGATGAAGTCACTTAGTGAATGACAACAGGCAGAGAAGAGCCAAGTGGGGAAGATCATTGAGGAGACAAAGAACAGCTTGCGAAGCAGGAAAAACACCAGAGCAAGGCAGTGGACCCCAGCAGAGGTGAAGAGCGTTTCTCCAGAGGAGGAAGTTACCTGTGAGTCGCATGCTAGTAACAGATGAAGTAACAAGGCTGAGCCTGGCCACCGGATTTAGAAGCATGCAAGTCACTAGGCATGCCAATATGCACAGTTTCAAAAGCATGAATGTGACAAAATCTCAACAGGAACAACAATGTGGGAAAGAGAGGCCATGAAGATATGAATACGTCCTTCAAGGAATTTTGCTGTGAAGGGGAGCAAGAAATGGGATGCAGGGAGAGGATGATCTGAAATTTACTCAAATTGGGAGATTTCTTTACATATTTATACTTGATGAGAATGACACAGATAGAGGGGGAAAAGATAATATAGAGAAGAGAGAAGGTGCATGTAGCCTGGAGTGAGCCTGAGGGTATGGGATCCAGTGCTCAGCTGGAGGAGATGGCTTTGGACAGGAGCATGAACAGCCCATCCATTTAAGGGAGGGTGAGCAGGACACATGGGTGCAGAGCCCATCAGCGGGCAATGTGTCAGAAGGGAGACCTTCACTTCTCTTCTGATTGCTTTTCTTTTACCAGTGAAATAAGAAGCACAGTTATCAGCAGAGTGGGGAGGTGCGAGGTGGAAAGATATGAAATAGGCAACTAAGAGCACAAAAATAATTAACACAGAGATTACAAGGGGACTGCTGAGCAACACTAAGGGCCCACCTGAAGCATGGGCTCATGATTTTAAAACTTTCTTTCGTTCTAGCATAAGCACTTAAAGCTACAAATTTTTCTCTGTGTACTTCTTTAACTAAATAACACAAATACATTGGTATTTTGTCTTCATTACCACATGGTTAGGAATCGTTTCTAATTTCCCTTTTGAATTTTTCTTTGACCCAAGGATTATTTTTTAAATACTATTTGATTTTCCAATATTTGAGAATTATCTAAAAAGATTATAATTATCTCATCATCATCACCCTCTGTATATTAATCTTTTCAAACTTATTGTTTTATGGACTACCAGATGTCCCGTTTTGGTGTATGTTTCATGGGAAATTAAAAGAACGTGTATTCTACAACTTGGGAGTTTGGTGTACAAAGATGAATTAAGTCAGATCGGTTAGTATGTTGTTCAAACTCTCTATATCCTTACAGATTTTCTGCACACTTGTTCTTTCAATTACTGAGGGGTGCTTGTTAAAATCTTCAACTATGATTTTGGGTTTGCCTACCTCTCCCCCCAATTCTAAAATATTTTTATTCCATGTACTTTGCAGCCCTCTTATTAGGTACAAATACATATAAAGTTCTGTGTTCCCGACTCTTTTATCACCTTTAAAGGTCCTGCCTTATCTGTTTTATAGTTTACTTTATCTGACATTCACAAAACCACACCAGCTTTCTTATACCTTGAGTTTGCAGGGCATATTTTTTCATTAACTTTCTTTAAATCAGTGTTTTCATCCTCAAAATCCATGTACTTTAGTCTCACTTTTTTATTTAGCCTGATATTCTCTGCCTTTTAAGAGGAAGTTTAAAATGTTTTTATTTAAATAAATTATTGCTGTGATTAGGTTTAGACCTATCATCTGAGTGTTTCCCATTTGGCCCTGTTCCTTATTCCTTTGTTCTTTCTTTCTTGCCTCCTGGGATAATCAGATCATTATTTTAGGATTCCACTTGATCTCTCTGTGTTATTCTTGATGGTTACTAGAAATTATACTATGTACCCTTAACTCATCTCTACTTTCAAATAACATAGTATTTTATAAACAACGTAAAACACAGCAGTGTAAGTCTATTTATCACTTTCACATTCAGAGCATTTACTGCCACATATTTTACTGTCACATAGATTTTAAATGCCATAATAAATGTTAAACAGTTACTATTCTTTTAAGCAGATACAGGCCTCATTATTGATGACCTTTTCTATTTAATCCCATATTTACATTTTCTGGTAATCTGGACTCCTTGCAGATCCAGGTTTCCAAATGGTATCATTTCCCCTTCAGCATAAGATTTTTTTTGTAGCACAGGTTGCTGGAAGATTAATTCTCTCAGACGTTGTCTAAATAAAATGTCTTTCATTTTACAAAAATATTTTCACTAACTATACAGTTATAGAATGACAATTTTTTTTCTTTTAGCATTTATCCACTGTTTTCTGGTCCAATGTTTCTGATGTCAAGTCAGCTGTCATCCTTAACATTGTTCCCTTCTTTTATATAATGTATATTTTTCCTCTTGCTTCTTTTAAGATTTTTTCTTTATCTTTGTTCCTTTAGGAAACTTTTTGGTTTTTTTATTGTTTTTTTTTGTTTGTTTTGGTTTTTTTTTTGGACAGAGTCTTGCTCTGTTGCCCAAGATGGAGTGCAGTGGCACAATCTCAGCTCACTGCAACCTCTGCCTCTCAGGATCAAGCCATTCTCATGCCTCAGCTGGGACTACAGGCATGCACTACCACACCAGCCTGAGTTTTGTATTTTTAGTACAGATGGGGTTTCATCATGTTGGCCAGGCCGATCTCAAACTTCTGGTCTTGGGTGATCCACCTGCCTCAGCCTCCTTAGTAATTTTATTATGATGTGGTTTTCTTTATACTTTCTGGAATTTGCTGAGCTTCCTGTGTCTGTTAGTTGATATCTGTCATCAGTATCAAAAACTTATCTTCCATTACTTCTGCTATTCCTTCTCTTTTTCTCCTCTTGTTCTGGGACTCCAATTACGTATGTGTCACACCATTTGATGTGGTCCTGTATTTTGGATGCTCTAAAATTTTGTTGTTGCTTTCTTTCTAAATTCATTTTCTCCTGTGAATCAGTTTAGAAAATTTCTATTAATTTGTCTCCAAGTTCACTAATCGCTTCTGCTGTGTCCTGTCTGCTGTTAGGTCCACCAAGTGAATTCTTTCTTTCTGATACTGCATTTTTCAGTTTCAGAATTTAAAAAAAAAAATGATGTCCATTTTTCTGCTGAAATTGCTTTTTTTTTTTTT
>NW_016107418.1:4565409-4577441 GCF_001604975.1 Cebus imitator
GGGGGGGGTGAAAGAGGAGTGTTTACAGTCCTGTGACTGGGGTCTCAGCCTTCTAGTGAGCCTGGGGTCCTGGGTCTCACTCCCACTTCCCCTCAGGTTAGGATAATCAGAGTTGACTGGAGTTGGGTATTTCCCTCCAACCAGATCTGTTAAGCTCTGGTAAAATCTCAGTCTGTTGGGCTCAGTTGAAATACTTTCTTTTGAGGGCAGCCATGTTAAAAAGAGTCGAATGTTTTGGGCTTATTTTAAAGTCCATTCCCCTCTCCTGAATGGATGAACAAGATTTTTCTCTAATCTTCACTGTAAAAACCTGGTAAGGTTGCTGGCAGTAAAACACACAAGTGTGGACGCCCCTCTGGAGCTTTTTTTTTTTTTTAATTGTATTTCAGCTCTGGGGTACATGTGCATGTCCTGCATCCTGCAGGACTGTTGCATAGGTACATACATGCCATGGTGGTTTGCAGTCTCCATCCCCACCCACCCCAACCCATCGCCTACATCAGGCATTTCTCCCGGTGTTATCCCTCCCCATCCTCCCCGTCCGCCTCCACTGCCCTTCCCCTCCCCATCCTCCCCGTCCGCCTCCACTGTCCTTCCCCTCCCCTCCCTTCCCTCTCAACCTAGCGCTGTGAGTGCTTTTCCCTTCTCTGTGCCAAAGTGTTCTCATTGTTCAGCACCTGCCTATGAGTGAAAACATGCGATCTTTGGTTTTCTGTTCTTGTGTCAGTTTGCTGAGAATGATGGTTTCTAGGTCTCTACAAAGAACACAAACTCATCACTTCTTATGGCTGCATAGTATTGCATGGTGTATACTGCCACATTTTTTTTGTCCAGTCTATCATCGATGGGCATTTGGGTTGATTCCAGGTCTTTGCTACTGTAAACAGTACCACAATGAACATATGTGTGCATGTGTCTTTATGATAGAACGATTTATAATCCTTTGGGTATATACCCAGTAATGCGATTGCTGGGTCAAATGGAATTTCTCTTTCTAGATCCTTGAAGGAATCACCACACTGTCTTCCATAATGGTTGAACTAATTTACACTCCTACCAACAATGTAAAAGTGTTTCTTTTTCTCCACATCCTCTCCAACATCTGTCTCCGGATTTTTTAATGATCGCCATTCTAAGTGGTGTGAAATGGCATCTCAATGTGGTTTTGATTTGCATTTCTCTAACGACCAATGATGATGAGCATTTTTTTCATGTTTGTTGACCGCATATTTGTCTTCTTTGGAAAAGTGTCTGTTCAATATCCTTCGATCACTTTTGAATGGGTTTGTTTTTTTCTTGTAAATCTGCTTTAGTTCTTTGTAGATTCTGGATATTAGCCCTTTGTCTGATGCGTGGATTGCAAAAATTCTTTCCCATTCTCTTGGTTGCTGGTTTACTCTAATGATTGTTTCTTTTGCTGTACAGAAGCTCTTAAGTTTAATTACGTCCCATTTGTCTATTTTGGCTTTTGTTGTCGACACTTTGTGTTTTAGTCATGAAGTCCTTGCCTGTGCCTATGTCCTGAATGGTGTTGCCTAGGTTTTCTTCTAGAGTTTTCATTGTGTTAGGTCTTACGTTTAAGTCTTTAATCCATCTGGAGTTAATTTTAGTGTAAGGTGTCAAGAAGGGGTCCAGTTTCTGTTTTCTGCACATGGCTAGCCAATTTTCCCAACACCATTTATTAAACAGGGAATCCTTTCCCCATTGCTTGTTTTTGTCCAGTTTGTCAAAGATCAGATGGTTGTAGATGTGTGGCATTGCTTCCACGGCCTCTGTTCTGTTCCACTAGTCTCATCCTCTGTTTTGGTACCAGTACCATGCTGTTTTGATTACTGTAGCCTTGTAGTATAGTTTGAAGTCAGGTAGCATGATACCTCCAGCTTTGTTCTTTTTGCTTGGGATTGTCTTGGCTATGCAAGCTCTCTTTTGGTTCCATATGAAGTTTAAAGTGTTTTTTTTTTCCAGTTCTGTGAAGAAGGTCAATGGTATAGCTTGATGGGGATAGCACTGAATCTATAAATTACTTTGGACAGTATGGCCATTTTCACAATATTTATTCTTCCTAACCATGAGCATGGAATGTTTTTCCAACTGTTTGGTCCTCTCTTATTTTCCTGAGCAGTGGTTTGTAGTTCTCCTTGAAGAGATCTTTCACATCTTTTGTTAGTTGTACTCCTAGGTATTTTATTCCCTTTGTAGCAATTGTAAATGAGAGTTTGCTCATGATTCAGCTCTCTGTTTGTCTTACTGGTGTATAGGAATGCTTGTGATTTCTACACATTGATTTTGTATCCTGAGACTTTGCCAAAGTTGCTTATCAGCTTCAGGAGGTTTTGGGCTGAGATGATGGGGTCTTCTAAATACACGATCATGTCATCTACAAATAGGGACAATTTGACTTCTTTTTTTCCTAACTGAATGCCCTTTATTTCTTTTTCTTGCCTAATTGCGCTGGCTAGAACTTCCAATACTATAGTGAATAGGAGTGGTAAGAGAGGGCATCCTTACCTAGTGCCAGTTTTTAAAGGGAATACTTCTAGTTTTTGCCCATTCAGTATGATATTGGCTGTGGGTTTGTCGTAAATAACTTTTATTGTTTTGAGATACGTTCCATCAATACCTAGTTTATTGAGAGTTTTTAGCATAAAGAGCTGTTGAATTTTGTCGAAGGCCTTCTCTGCATCTTCTCAAAATTCATGTGGCTTTTGTCTTTGGTTCTATTTATGTGGCAAATTACGTTTATAGACTTGCGTTATGTTGAACCAGCCTTGCATCCCCAGGATGAAACCTACTTGATCGTGGTGGATAAGCTTTTTGATGTGCTGTTGGATTTGGATTTGGTCTGCCAGTACTTTATTAAAGATTTTTGCATCAATATTCTTCATGGATATTTGCCTGTAGTTTTCATTTTTAGCTTTTAACTCTCAAACTTCTCATTGAGCCTCCAACAACTCAGGAAGTTTTTGCAACCCTGAAATGGTTCCCACAAGGCTTTCTGTTCACAGAAAGGGCATGAGTTTGTCCTGTAACTTCAGTTCTTTGATGGATCTTTCAAAAGGCTGGTTTTCAGATTATTGAGCTTTCTCTGATTGTGTTGACAGGAGTGACTTCCAAGCTCTTTAAAAGCCAGACCAGAAAATGGACACCTCTTCAATATATTTTCCATAACTACTCTAAAGTACTTAGCAGTTATTTCCAAAATTGGGGTCATCTGTAGATCTTGCTTCTACTGACTAAATTTCTGTTTCTCTTGATTACAGGTCACATTTTTTTCCTTTCCACCTGTCTCCTATTTATAACCACATTTGTACCCATTTATGTATCCTTAAGTACGGGTGCTTATTATTTCTGTAGTTTCAAGCCCAGGAGCCCTTTTTGGCTCAAAGGCTGTTATATTTTTTATTTTTATTTATTTTGCCAGACAATGCGTGTAAAAGAACAGGAGATTAAAGCAGAGAACATTTACTCCCATAAAAGGGCATCTTTTAAGGAAAGCTACTACTTTAGGCTGCTGATAATCACAATCATGTACCTGATATGAGATATAATTATATGAAACACAAACAAGAGAGATGATAAAAACCGGATAAATTTAGTGATAGCCAAAACTGAAAACTCAGATTTGGCTGACTCTCTAACTTGTGCTCTTAAAAATTATGATGCATTAAATCTTGCTATATTAAAATCCATATGGAGGAAGGAGAAATAAAAAACAACCTAACTAATAACTACTTCTACAATACCCTTAAGAAAATATTTCTGACATTCCGGGTCAAATGGTGAGTCAGGAGAGTCTGTGAATCCCCTATAATCCTGCCGTTTGTGTGGATGGTAGGGCTCTTATACTTGCCTTCAATTCTCCTGCTGACAGAACTTCGAACTTCTAGTTTCCTAAGTATACATTGCTGTTTACCTACCTGCACTGGCTTTCTATCTTTGTTTATGAGAGATGCAAAAACTAAGTTTGCAGCATTAAAAAATTTTAAATTCTTGTGTTCCTTCCAGTCAACTTCTGTTCAGATACCTCAATATATTTTATCTTAACTTACCCACAACCCTAGCCTTAAACTGTATACAAATGTACTTATAATCTAGTTCTTCCCAAAAAATCTTGTTTGGCTAAAAACATCCAAGAAATTTTTTCAGTGATGCCTTTAAAATGCTTAAATCTCTGTCTTGAATAGAACTGCACTTATGTCAATTACCACATCTCCAAACTTCAGATCCAATTATAAAAAGCAAATATATTAGAAGAATGTAGTTGGTTTACTGGGAAATACAATGTGTACCTTAAGGATTATTAATAAAAACAATCACTTAAAAATATTTGAGAAGAAAATAGAATTCCTTTATCATTTGCATTACTCCATACATGAAAATTAAATAAAAATAGATTGTATAATGATCTGTAAAGAGAGAAGTATATTTAGAATTAATGGAGTCACAGAATTTTAGGCCATTTGTGACAATATGAGAAATCTTTAAAAATCAAAAGTAACTAGAGATGTATGTAATGATTTTGAATAAGAATTTATAATAGTGTTTCCCTGCAAAGAAACAAGGTGTCCAACATTAGTATAATAGTTCAATAATTATGGTATATCACTATAATAATCTCCAGCTATTTTAAAATCTGTCTTATAAGAATCAATACAGATGTTTACTACACAGTGAGTATGGGCTACAAAACCACATGTACAATGAGATCCCATTTTTATAAAGATATGTTCAAAGGATTATAATTTTTTCTGATGAATGGAATTTTGTAAAGTTGACTCTTTTGTGTGTTTCTGTGCTAAATTTTCTATATTATCTTAATATTACCATCAATGCAGCCAAACTTTTTTTTTTCAGTAGGGCTCACTAAAATTCTAACTCCTTTCTTTGTGACATCCTGAGAAGAATTTTAAGGGGGAGGAGGGAAAAACAGCTATTATCACAAGAACAAAGAAAAAAAAGTAGCAAACCAAACCTACGAGTATTAAAAAGAAGTTTTTTCATCCTTGGCACAAATGCCATCACCTTTTTAAGCAAATTATATTGAAATTACATCATAATATCAGTAGGAATTTGATTACAAGATACTGTGATTTTAATTGAGCAACTAGCTGACAGGAAAAAGCATTTAGATTATTAATCAAGGAAAACGATGAAAAAGCACTCCTGATTTAACGTTAATTGCTACATTAAACTGTCATTATTTGAAGAAAAAAATATCTAAATTCCATAGCTGGAAAACCAAGTAATACACTTAAAACTGTTTTGGCAAGTGGCTTTCCTCCCCTGGCCACTCTGATTACTCAAACTGTACTCTATCAGAAGTAACAAAGGAAAAAAATCTGAAAATTAAGAAAAACTTAAAAAAAAAATTTATTGAACAAACTTTGAATGTGGTGATCTTTTTAAACTATATGATCATTCATGTTACAAGTTTCCTCTCTTTCATTTCTACGACTGTTACTAAATTCAGTATGGTCTCAATGGAATCAATTCCCTACAAAGGGAATTGTTAAAATTGTTAAAATTGTCCCTGTTAAAAATTTAACACTGACAAAATTTCTGGCCCCTGAAGTCAAGTGTCTGATTTGGCTGGAGTAGGAGCATGTTCAGAGCTTAAAACTCACAGATTTCCCAAAAGTTATGTAAAGTTGTAGGGCCTTCAGAATTCCACTTGGTATCTAAGAGCAGCTTCTTTTCTTGCCTTATGCAAAGTCGTTTAAATCCTCATGACCCTGAACTGTCCCCATAAATGTGACAAGAATCAGAATGATCAGGTAACTCTCTTCTTATTTAGAAAAGACGAAAGAAACTCCCTCTGGAGTCCTGGTCTGTTTTTCCTTCCCTAGAACAATTAGTTGCCCTGGGTTTTCACAGAAGGTCTTCCAAGGCAAGTCCCTGCTGCTCAGGCAGGGATGACCGGTGTAGGCTCAAGGCAAATTCCTAAATTGTGCTGGTGTTTCCCCTAAGATACATGTGTAGAGAAAGTCTAGTCCCCCTCTGTATCACTTATAGGAGGCAGGTAATTATACATCATCTATCCCAATCTGTATCTGAAAACAATTTTCTGCTATGGAGAGTGGAGGTAAGGGTGGGAGGTGATGACACAGGTGTGAGGGGTGAGCAGGGAAGTGGGAAGGATTAAGATGATCCATTCTCATCTGGACCCACTGAATAACGGTCAGGTAGGTACACAAAGGAATTTTAAAAAGGATTATGATTTAGCTTATCATAGGAATGAATGTTCTGTAAAAGAAGACTTTTAATATTATAAGTTCATACAGTCCTAAAACTTTTAAAATATCTGATTACAAAATTTAAAAATAACATAAAAACATTCCTTTAAATTATCTTATTCTTCCTAACAACTTTAGCTCATATACATTTGCATATAACTTTCCTCATCCCCTGTAATATATTAATATCCAGTGGGAAACCACGAACAACTAAAGACTCGTGCAAAACATTGATGCCATTTACTATGTGCTAGTGTTGTCTTGTAGCAGGTTGTAATAAATGCATATCTGTTTCCTATTTTATAGTCACGTTGACAGGACTTATCAATTACTTTAAAAATTATAAATGTGGTTAACTTCTAAGTAGAACCCAATTCAAAGTTATTTGCTGTCTGCTGTACTTAGAGGGGTGTGAATGAATAAACACTAATAAACTACAGATAATCTATTTTGATATTCTATCACCAATCGGTAACTCAGTGTCATAGGTAATCTGAGCATACGTAATCTGAGAAGACCATAGAGTAGGTGGCTTATAAACAACAGAAATTTACTTCTCACAATTCTGGAGGCTGGGAAGTCCAAAGTCAAGGTGCCAACAGATTTGATGTCTAGTGAGGGTTGCTCTCTCTTCTTCAAGACAGTGCCTCATTGCTATGGCATTACTAGGCAGAGGGGCAAGATATCTCTCTCAGTCCTTTTTAATAAGGGCACTAATCCTATTCATGAGGGCTCCACCTCATGACCTCCTACTTCCCCAAAATCCTACCTCTAAAGACCATCACAATGGGATTAGGATTTCAATGTGGAATTGCTGGGAGACACAAACACTCAGTTCATTGTACTGAGTTATCTTCATTTTCTAAAATTGTATCTTTGGCAGTACATAACACTGTGCTCCTCTTTCTGTAAGGCTCTTTGGGTTGTAAGCCCCAGACACAGTCAGGGAACCTAAAGTGAGGAAGGGTCACTGCAAGGACACCCAAGCCCTGCACTGCAAATAGGACAGGAAAGCCATCCTGGGCAGGTCTAGAAGCAGCTGCTGCATCCACCTTGTGGGCCTTGCAGTCTCGTTCATGTTCTTGCTTCTCTTTGTACATTCTCCTTTTGCCTTTCCTCACCATCTGGCTTCCTTCTGCTTCCTCCTGGGTTCTGTCCCCTCCCACAACTTTGCCTAAGAGGTGGTCACTACGGCTTCTTCAGCCCCAGATGACATTTTAGCAGTAGGTCCCTTAGGAGACCAACAAATTCACTGCATTTCTTAGTTCAAACTTCCTGAAAGGATCTGACCAACCCAGCTCATCTTTTCAATCCAGACACATGGGTAGCTAATTTTGTGGGTCATCTCTGGTGCTTACTGGAAGTACAACAACCTCTGGGGTGATTCCTAACATCCTGTTTTGTTTTGAGATGGAGTCTTGCTCTGTTGCCAGGCTGGAATGCAGTGCCACGATCTCGGCTTACTGCAACCTCCGCCTCCCAGGTTCAAGCAATTCTCCTGCCTTAGCTTCCCGAGTAGCTGGGACTACAGACATGCGTCACCATGCCCAGCTAATTTTTGTATTTTAGTAGAGATGGTGTTTTACAATGTTGGCCAGGATGGTCTCGATCTCCTGATCTGCCCGCCTCAGCCTCCCCCTAGCATACTGCTTTAAAGCTCCCCACCTGATTCTGATAGAGAAGCCAGGTTGAAATGCACTGCAATAGCCTAACTAAGGACTGACTATCCACGAGGCAGGTTCCCATTTCTGGTCCAATCATGAGGATACGGTAGACAGCGTGTTACAAAACACAACCAAAGCTCGAATGGTTTCCTATTGCTGTTGTATCAAATTACCACAAACCTAATAGCTTAAAATAACACAAATTATTATCCTACAGTTCTGGATGTCAGAAGTCAGAAATGATTTTCACTGAGCTAAAACGAAGGTAGTGGCAGATCTGTATTCTTTCTGGGGACTTTAGAAGAGAATCAATTTCCTTGCCTTCTCCAGCTTCTCAACTCTGCCTGCATTCCTTGGCTTATGGCCCCTTCTTTCACCTTCAAAGCCAGAAATGGCAGTTGGGTCTTCCCCATATCACGTCACCCTCGCACTGATTATTCTACCTCCCTCCTTCCCCAACTAGATAATACTGAACCCAACCAGATAATCCAGGATAATGTCCTTCTCTTAAAGTCAGCTGACTAGCAACCTTAATTCCCTCTTGCATGTAACAGAACACAACCACGGGTTCCAAGAATAAGGACATGGGCATATGTGGAGGGGCTATTACTGCTCTATTTACCACAAGGGCCACGTAGAACAAGGCATACCGCGTGGGCAGATTCACTTACAGGAGACTGTGGCCAAGCAAACACCATAAACACAACTAATACAACACTCTGCTGAATATTACAGCATGAGGTACAGATTGATTATTAAAACTCTGACAGTTTATGTTGGCTTTCATCATTTATACTTTGTGCCAACAGACATTACAGTCATAAAAACAAGAGACTAAAAGCATTCCTACAAAAATAAATACAAACAGAAACATTTTTACTCTTCAATAATTTACAAGGAGTCTTCATGTAATTGTGTGAATTTGTTATTTTATCAATAACCACTACCAAAAATCAATTGTAATTAGCTTAGATTCCAGAAAAAATTTATTTTAAAAAACATTTTATATAATTTCCAGTTACTTTTGCCTTAGCTAATGATTATAGATATTTAAAAATATATCAATAACAATACAGTATAACTCTATTAAAGAAACCAATACTTATCTGCAGTGTTTCTTCAAAATAAATAAAAGTAGTTAACAAAAAAATTTGTCCTATGCTTGAGGCTACCAATATGGGACATTTCATGGAAGATTTTCTAGTTATTAACAGAGTTTCTGAAAAATTCGTGAAAATCTGTCACCAAAAATGCCACATAAACCATCTAAACTGAAAAGGAGTAGGATGAAGTGAGAAAACAAGATCATGAAATAAATGTAAAAGTTAAGGGGAAAATAGTGCAACTTCAAACAGCTTTGAAGGAAAAAGCATTTTCATGCATATTTGAGTCTTATAAAATGAAACAGTTTTTGGATATTTAATATAATATTCAAAATTAGAATAAGAAGAAGTCTTTTCTTCCTATGCTTGTATTTGCCATACATCTATGCATGCAAATATATACATGGTACCACATACATATAATAATCAGGTGATCTGTTCACCTCAATTTGGAAGTCAGTATCTGCATTTTAACTTTTAGTGGGCTAAAATCAGCAAATATATTGTTTGGCTTTATACTATGGTTCATTTGGGATGTTATTCAACAAATATTTATTGAGTATATACTATGTGCCAGGTATATCACAGGTGTTAACTAGTTTTCAATCTATTACACTTAAAAAACAAAACAATTGTTTCTATTCAAATTTAACAAAATAAGTCACTAAAGTTAAAAAAAAAACTTCCAATTATCTTCATTTTCAAAAGCTTTTAAAAGTTAACACTGTTTTAAATCTGCACATTTGATCTTATCTAATAATTTGTGAGTTGGTAACAGCATCACATCTTCATTGCCTAAAGCTGAGTATCACAAGCCCAGTATGGGTGCAGTGGTCAATTTTACACTGGGAAATACAGAAGGAGAAAGAATCTTTTTCTTAAAGTTGCATTCTCTTTGAAAAATCACTTAACTATTAAAATCAATTTGCTAACAAAAAGTTAATGTCATTGGTAACCAGGAAAAGATGACTTACTCAGACTGCTCAGCTGGCGTATGATAGCGGCAAGAGTACTGTTGGTCACACATTCAAGTTCACTGGTAATCCCTTCAGGCAGAGCTCCCCGGCACAAGTGCCGGGGCTCAATGTTCCTCTTCACTAAAGGCATGGCTCACAATCTGAAAATTAAAAAGACATTCTTTATAAGCTCATATTCACATTTTAACAAATCTGGAATTTTAATTCCCTTGAAAATTGACTATTTTCCAGGAGTTTTCATTATCCTAAAATTTCTATGTGACAGAATCAGCTAAAATGCAACAAATAGTGAACTACTTTAGTGAGTTTTATAGATCCCAAAGGTATGGGTATAGTATAATCTTATTTTTATAGAAAAACAATATATGCCATATTTCCAGTTAAGCATGACAGACCAAATACATGCATTTTTACCGATTTCCCTCTTCAATGAAATGAGGAGAGAGAGAAAAGGCAAAAGGCCACATGTACCAAGAGCAAGAGGGGACACAAAAGCCACAAAGCTGTGGACCACTTACCCAGATCAGGAGACAGGAAAGGCCATCACTATGACATCAGCCCAGCTGTCCCACAGAACTGACATTTATGGTTTCTTTGACTAAATATAGAAATTGACCCTCCCAGTCTTGAAACCTGGGCAAGTTACATTTGTCTTATCTGAACTGCTTTCTCAGGCAATCACCCATCAGGCCTCCCAGGTAATATTAAAAAACTAAAACTTACTAGATCATCTCATCTGGACCATGAGAAGTCAGGCTCCTCACCCATCGTGACTGCCTAAGACCATGTGTTTCCCGTTGACCAACTCCTCTTCCTTATCTCTCCCTAATTCCTGTTTTCTCACATATGGTTATATTTCTTCCTGCTATATAAACCCCTAACTTATAAACTGATTATTCTATTTAGAGAAAAATAAAAATAATTTTTAAAAACTCCAATTTTAGTAAGTCAGGAGGATGGATTGGAGACTTATCTCCCATCTCCTCAGCTACAGCACCCAATCAAAGCTTTCTTCCCTGACAACACTCATTGTCTCAGTGATTGGCTTCTGGTGTGGCATGCAACAGGCCCTAGACAAACCTCTGGCATTTTGTACACATAGGCTACTAACTGGGGGCAGCAGGTGAATTTCCCCATTTACTATCCCAAGTAAATAAGCCCACCTGAGCTACAGAACCTTCCCCCTCCCTACAAAAAGCTCAGGAGTAGGAGGCAGTGGGTAAGTACAAAATGGGAATTAAGAGGAGAGAAAACAGGAGGGGCGGCTTTTAAAACTCCACTTAAGAATGCCTTCTCCCTTCCTGGGCTGCTCCTTGTCCACCCAACCCAGGATGTTTTATTCCCTGGGAAAGAAAGGTAAATTAGAGAATTCGAACTTGGGACTCTAGGCATAGCTAAAGGTAGGGGGAGGAAATACACTGGAAACAGGAATATCACATCAAAGTCTACACTGACTGGTGAGACAGTTCCCCGACACCCTGTTCCACCTGGCTCCTAGAACACAGGCAGCCTGGCTTTTACTCCCATCCAAAAAGACTGAAGCATTCCTTCTTGGGGAATGTCTGAAGAAAAAAGATCTACAAATATGAACACAAGGGAGGGAGGCTTTTCCCTGTTGAAAGTGCCAGCCACGCAGTAACACCCCCGAGCATCCAGAGTGCACCAACTCTTAGTGCCTCAGACTTAAATAAGAGTCAAGGATCACCAGACACTTCAGGAAAGTCTTCCCCAACATCCTAGGAATCCCTTTCACCCCTCTCTTCAAAAAGATGATAGGCCGGGCGCAGTGGCTCATGCCTGTAATGCTAGCACTTTGGGAAGCCAAGGTGGGTGAATTACTTGAGGTCAGGAGTTTGAAACCAGCCTGGCTAATATGGTGAAATCCAATCTCTACTAAAAATACTTTAAAAATTAGCCAGGTGTGGTGGTGGGCACCTGTAATCCCAGCTACTTGGGAGTGAGGCAGGAGAATCACTTGAACCCGGGAGACAGAGCTTGCCATGAGCCAAGATCATGCCACTGCACTCCAGCCTAGGTGACAGAGTGAGTCTCTGT
>NW_016107418.1:4577480-4637549 GCF_001604975.1 Cebus imitator
ATAAATAAAACATCAATTTTCTATTTAAGGAGTTTATAGAGTTTCAAACCTCCTAATCATATAACCAACCTCATCTTCATACAATACTAGAAAATTCAATGACTGGAATATTTTCATTTTAACAAGATTATTGATATAGTTTGGATGTTTGTCCCCTCCAAATCTTATGTTGAAATGTGATCTCAGGTATTGAAAGTGGGAAGCTTTTGAATCATGGGGGTGGACAGCTTGGTGCCATCCTCCCAGAGTTACTAATTCCAATAGATGGAAAACAATTCACCCAAGAGAGCCCTCTTCAAATGCAAACCAGCCAATCCAGAGCGCACACACCTATCACCTCCTCAGTGGGGCTCTCACACTCCCAGCCACTACCCACCTGTGAATCGCCCCATGGCCAACTTATTAGACAACTAGAAACAGTCCCCAAGCTGAGAGCCCACTGAAATTATTCAAACCAGCCAATCCCGAGTCTGCTTGCCCTGCTTTGTCCACTCCTTCCCACAGAAACCACAGTAAAAACTCTGGCCCACAGTTCCCCATCCCTATCTGCCTCCTGGTGGACCCTGGGCTTTCTATGTGGCCCTGCATGGTGTGGTGTGCCCCCTCCTCTTGGGAACTGTGAGTAACAAGCTATCTTTTCTACGGCAGTTGTCTCCTATCTGTTGCCCTCACCACACCTCACATTTTCTATAAAAAATACTCTATTTTAGAACAACAGGGAGCTCTGAGTGGGATTTGGAAGGGACAACATGTCAGCACTTCATTCATTTCCCCATTTACCATCCCAAACAAACTGTAGGAGTCACTGTGCCTGGCAGAGGCAGGACTGACAGTTGTCTTCTTCCTAGATTAACTATAAGCTACTTGAATTTGGGACTGAGTCGATGAATTCTGTGTTCCCCACAATGCCCTGAACAGTCCTTGACAACCTGATTATTTAAAAATTGTTTACTGATTGCACAGCCATAGACATTTACATATATATTTCTCTTTGGCCTTCTCTTGGGGTACTTCATATATTGTTGTTCCAGTATTTCAGCTTTGACTAATTAATCCCTAGCCTTCATTTATCATGATCATTAAACCTCTATTTGGAGCTCCTATGCTTGTATAAATGCAAAAGACAACAGAGAGAGGCCATGCTACCTGTCTACAATTTCAAAAAAGAGAGTTCTGCAGCTCTTCTTAAAAGTTCTAATCATGTGGAGTAATGATTTTTATGGCTTTAAAATTCAGTGTCAATTACCTGTCTTCGTCAGTTTAGTGGTGCTATAACAGAGTACCTGACACTGGGTAGTTTATAAAGAAAAGAGGTTTATTTGGCTTATAATTCTGGGCAGCTGCACCTGGTAAGAGCCTCAGGCTGCTTCCACTCATGATGGAAAATAGAACAGTGAGTGTATGCAAAGAGATTACATGGTGAGAGAAGAAACAACAGAAACCAAGGAAGCCAGACTCTTTAACAACCCACCTTCACAGGAAGTAATCCATTCCCACAAGAGTGTGAACTTACCCCACAGGGAAAGCACTAATCTATTCATGAGGGATCCCACCCACTAGGCTACACCTCCCAACATCGCCACACTGGGGGCGATGTTGGGAGGTGTAGCCTACTGGGTGGGATCAAATTTCAATTATCAGCTCTGATGGAGACAAACCACATCCAAACCATAGCAATACTCTAACAAATGTATTTTTCCCCCAGACAGCTTTTATCTTCTCTAACACTAATTCAATTTTGAATAAATTGAAAAGCAAAGAAGAGTCAAAGGAAAAAATGTGGGGTCGGTGATTACCCTTGAAAATGCTTTGCAATTACAAAAACAAACATTTAATGAACTAATCCAGTTAGTCACCAACAGAATACTTATACGTCTCTTGATTCCATTATTGGAAGAACTATGACCCATCTGAATCATTCTTCAACGTCAGTCTGTCTGTGAAGAATAAAACAATGATTGCTAATGAAATGTTTAGGGACTATTAGAGGTTATATGAAGCATTCGTGTTAAGTCTGTAGTCTGTCCAGCTTTTCTGGGAAATGTCTCAATTTACAGAGAGACAACCTGGTTCACATAGCTGTGAACTAGATTCCAGGCACAGCTGAAACTGGGCCAGGGTCCTTCCCTAGGAATTTGGAGGTAGGACTATGCGATCCAGCTTGCTCTGGCTGCTCTCTCCAAGTATGGAAATGGGTAACTCCCACCACATCAAATGGAGAATGGCAAAATTAGTCCACAGCAAGAAATCTGAATGAAATAACTAAAAAAGTTGGCAAAGATGAGTTCAAGACAAGAAATCCCCGTCGGCTCTGCCGAATCTCCCTTACACCTCACGGCAGACTAGGAGAGCTCGCTCACACTCAACCTCCACTCCTCCCCACTGGAAGGGTCAGGTTTGTACTATGATTTGATGGCTCTTTCAGCCTCCCCAGTTTCTACCCCCTTTTTTTTTCACATAGGTGGCATCCTTAATCAAATCCCATAGTTGTGATCATCTTGGTGTCTGTTGCTCAGACCCAGACTAACCCAAGCAGCCCTGAGAATGATCTGAGAAAGCAAGTAGTGAGATAGGGGGTCTGGGACATGCTCACAGACCACTCTACAGGAGAGAAGGATGCCATCCTAACTGATAGGAGGGTAGTCCCTGGCACAAGTCATGGCTCAATTGCTAAAGATTACACTGATGGTGACCTGGAAAACGTCCTCGTGAAGGGATACGCTTCATGTCCAACGCAATAATGCAGATTCAGCAGAAAAATGCCAGAAAAACAGCAGAGCTGGCTAGTAACTGCTAAAGTCGTACTGATGCCCTATATAAGGATAATGGGAGGCTGAACTGCAGTGAACAACCAGTTAACAGCTAAGTGTGCGGGCAAAAGGGCCTTCCTAGCGGCTACAAAGTGGTCTTTGCCACCACCTGAATTGGACGGGCAGACACAATGGAAAGCTGTGGGTTTCTAATTTCCAAGGTCCAATTGTGAGAGTAAGAACTGGAAATGTTTAAATCTCAGCCAAGGCAAATAAAGTATGCAGGTCTGGGCTCTGAGAGAGAAAACCTGGCATTCTGAAAACTGGGATGGGGAATTCTAGATGAATGCCTATGACACTGTAGAGTCCAAACAACCTACCTGCAAGTCCCCAGTCAGGACCCTCTGGGCTTGCACTTGGCTGAGCTGGAAGCTACTGCAGAGGCCTCTCCCCTACAGGGCAGCAGGCACCCTCCCAACACCCCCTGCAGGCATTACATGCAACTCTTCTTTCTGGATGCTAAGTTGACTAACAAAACGCGATTTCCAGCAACAGCCTAGCTGTGACAGTGTTGGGCCTAAGAGAAGAAAGAGGGCAATACTGTCATGTTGACTGGACAGAAGAGCACAGGGTGGCTAGCACACAGGAGGCCTTGGTAAGACACACATGCTCCAGAAACAGGCAGATAAGCCCTATGAAGATTCAGGGTATAGCAGCTGCAGTGAAGTTGTGGGGACCCAGTGGTCAGGGGTGTGCTGGGATATCTCCTCCTGAGGAAAAGACAATTTGCCATATCTTGCATCCCCACTGCTTTGGAAGCCCATTGCTGATTAGGTTGGGTTCTGGGGCAACACACCTGGGATATGGCTCTGGCCCACAGACTACATGACATGGCAGCTGCCAGCTTTGAGTAGGGCTCAGAGCAAGAAAGGACCCTTCAGCAGGTCTAAGCTGTGGTACAAGCAGCCTGGCTGCTAAGGCTGTATGATCCAGCAGACCTCAGATGGTGCAGAGATATTGGTGGTAAAAAAAATCAAAATAAAAGAAAAATTTTAAAAATAAGGAAAACAGGACAATATGGAGTTAGTGACAAGCTCCAGCAGGAGAATCAAATGCAAGGCCCTAGGATTCTGCCATCACATCAGAGAATTTAATGTCCTTTGAAAAAAAGCCTTGGTATATTACCAAGACCTGGTAGAGATCATGGAGAACCAGGGGTCCAGGCATGCAAAGCTCTCCAGAATTAGCTAGGTTCTATCAGTCAAGTTATTAATTCAAACTGGCAGCAGCTGACCATAAAATAGAAATGGGACATTCAACATTGACCCAGAGTAGAACCACAGGATACAAGTGAGTCCCACGAGCAGGAAGCCCAGACCTCCAAGTCACCCCCGCAGCCGTAATGCCCCTTCCCTTTATGTGTCTAACGTTACACAGGCAGCAGACCCGTATATCCAGGAGAAGGAGGAAGGAAAGCCTGAGCTTGTTTTTTCAGATGGGTCAGCTCAGCACATGGGTGTTAGTCAAAAATGGGCTGTGTGTGCTACAGCAGTATTTGGGATTGCCCTCAGAGATAGTGGAAAGGAAAATCTTCCCAGCAGGTGCAGCTGTGGGCAAGACACCAGTTCATGACACCAGGTAGCTTGATCTGAAATGTGTGCAGATGCTGGGCAGTGGCCAACAGCCTAGTTGTATGGTCAGGGAACTAAAATAAAAGGAACTGGAAGATGGAGGACAAGGAGATCTTGATAAAAGCCATACGGGTTGAAATTTGGGAGTGGGCATAGTGTGAAGACTTCTGTATCACTTGTTAACCCCACTGGAAAGTTTTTAACCAAAAGAGACATTCAACACAAAACAGACAGAAATCCACCAGGCTGCATCATCGACAGGTCCATCCAGAATCATCAGCCCGATGGACCCCATACATCATCGCACCTGAGCAGGGGACCCACTTTACAATGATGGATGTTGAGTGTGGGCCCATCGATGGGATTCAATGGTCACATCACATATCAAACCACCCAACAGTGGTCCACCCCACTGAACACTGGGCCAGCCTTTTCAAGGCACACTGAAGCACAAGCTTGCGAGACACTCTGAAAGGATAGTCATACTCTACAAGATAGTACACTTATAAATCAGAGGCCTCTAGATGGCAGTGGGACCCCAAGAAGGAGGACATATGGGCTTAAGAGCCTAGGGCCGGAGGCAAGAAATGATCATCACCAACAGCCCAGGGGAACTTTATGCTTCCCATTCCGCACCAGTGGACACTGCAGAGCTGGGGGTCTGAAATGGGGCAAGCAATTACCAGGAACAAGGCAAAGGTCCCACTAAACTGCAAGTTCTGGATGCCACCATGGTACTTTGGACTCACATTACTAAAGACCATGAAATGAAAAGAGGAATCTCCATACTGACAGAGGAAACTGACTTCAGCCAGCAGGAAGGGGTAAGACTGTTCATGCAAAGGAGGCAGGAAAAAGCTCAGGTAATCCATTCAGGATCCTTGCAAATGTAATCCCACCTTGGCATCTCCTCCCGAAAGGAGCCAGGTAGCTTAATTATCTACCTTAATTTGTACTTCCTGTGCTAATTCTCTGTGTGCGTGTGACCTCACACATGTACAACACCTGCTGACACTTCCTAGTGTGTCAAACCTCTTACTGCAAACTCTTTCTCATGGTAGGGGTGGGATGTTGTTCTCTACACCTTACTTTGGAAAAGTTTCCTTGTAGAACAATATTATGTTTTCTTCTGCTATGCCCCTGGCACAAGACTGGGGTTCTAATTTCTCCCTAACATATTTGTTTGTTTTCTTACTATTTGGAGCCCCAGGCAGATGGCAAGCTATTTCTCAGGATTGGTGAACAGTTTTTCTACCCAACTTTTACAGGATTTGGCAACCCTTTGAACATCCCAGCATTTATTCTGAGGTCTCAGTTCTAGCTCATTACATCAGGCTGGCCCAAAACACATTTCCATGTGTGGGTGGCATTAAACCGTAGCCTCTAGCTCTATGTATCCTTCCTCCAACTCTCTCAGCTCCTAACACCTAGGGAAGATTTCTGATTTGTTCAAGTACGGCAATGTTTTAAAATACATATATATTTTAAATATATATATAGATACCCACACACACATACACACGCATACACACACACTTGGTTATACTCTATCCAACACGTGTATGTGTTTATAGCAACTTGGGTAGCTAATTTTATTTCCTACTGTCATTTGTGAGGATTTTCTTAAGAATTCTTACCTTGGTTTTAGTCATCCCTTCATTACTGGAACACCTACCACATTTCATGTCCCCCAGCCCACCCCAATGTATCCTCAAATGTATTCTTAAATAGTGACACATTTAAAACTCTGACTAAGTGAAAAACGAAAAAAGAGAACCATACAGATACTGAGGATATTAGTTAGAGGAAATAGGGTAGACAGTGTCGCATGCAGAGCAATGAATGAATGTATACTCCACTCTGATTTATTTATTACCCTATGAAAATAACTCCATGAGTCCCTGTGCAGCAATTCTAGTTACACCTTCCTTGCCTGCCTTACAGGTTGTTGAAAGGCTCACATGAAAATAAAATTTTTAAAGTGTACTATGTTGACAGTAACATAATTTTAATTAATTTTATACCATTACCAAAATAAGACACTAAAAAAGTATCTTACTAACTTTTGCCCTCTAATTTTATTTCTCATACAATTAATCTAAACCTAAATTTCTCCTCTAATTTTACATGTTGTACAATTAAATGCCTGAATACTGGCATTGACCTTCTCCAATCGGTACTCTTCCAATTAAAATCAAATGATTAAAGAATTTCAAAATCATATCAATGTGCTTTCTACTTTCTTGGTTATACTCTATCTACATTTGTATGTGTTTATAGCAACTTGGGTAGCTAATTTTACTTCCTACTGTCCTCAGAGAGGAGCTGTTAAAGATGTCAACAATAATTGTATATTTGTCAGCTTCTCCCCTGAGTTCTATCAGTTTTTGTTTGTGTATTTTAAAGGTCTGTTGTTGAATATAGCCACATATTTAAGATTATTAAGTCTTCTTGGTGAAATGATCCCATTATCATTAAGTGATGTCCCATTTACCCCTAATAACAATCCTTGTTTCAAAGTCTACTTTGATATAAAAGTCATTTCTTACTTTGATTAGTGTTTACAAGTTTTTTCCTTCTAATTTTAACCTTTCTGTGTCTATGTATTTAAAGGGAATTTATTTTAGACAGCATATGGCTGTCTTGCCTTTTTATCCAATTTTACAATCCCTGACTTTTAACTAGGGTGTTTAGATAATTTACATTCAATGTAATTGTTGATGTGGCTGAATTTAAACCTTCCAACTGACAAAGATTCTTTGTTTGGCCAAACTTTAGTCAGGCTTCTGCACCTTCTGCTAGGCCCATCTGTGCATTTTTCTCTGTAAAATTCAGTTTCTAGCAAAGACCCCTGCTAAATGTGTTTAGCAAGAACATCCCCTGCCATCCTCAAAATCTGTCTGTCCTCAATATCTCATCAGGCTCCTAACTGTCCACCATCCCCCAGATGACATGTGATCACCCTGGCTATCTTCAGCAAGAATCCTCTTAGGTGTTAGCCAGAATTCTCCTAACCCCTGATGTGCTCCTCTTAGTACTTTTCTATCCACTGACCCTCTCACTGATCCTTGGCTGTAAGTCCCCACTTGCCTATGCTGTATTCGGTGTTGAACCCAATCTCTCTCCCCTACTGCAAGATGCTGTTGCAGTGGCTCCTCTACTTTCTGCAATGCTCCTGAATAAAAGTCTTCTTTACTATGCTTTAACAAGTCTCATTAAATAATTTTTTTCTTTAACACATCCTGCTAGTGGTATTCCATTTGTCCCTTCTCTTCTTTGGTCCAAAAGCTCTTTTCTTCCTTCTTTCAGTTATTTTTTATGATGTCTTTTAATCTCCATAACTGGTTTTTATTCTTTTTTTTTTTCATAGTAGTTGCTCTAGAGCTTTATATACATTTTTAGCTTATCACATCTACCTTCAAAATACTTAACTACTTCATGCATAGGGTGAGAACACTGTAACTTTAGAATAATGTGATGGTTCATTTTATGTGTCAACCTGACTGGGCTAGGAGATGCCCAGAGCTGCTGAAACATTATCTCTGGGTGAGTCTGTGAGAGGGTGCTTCTGAAAGAGATCAGCACTAGAATCAGTGGACTGAGTAAAGATCCACCCTCACCAATGTGAGTGGGTATTGCCCAATCCATTGAGAACCTGAACAGAACAACAACAACAAAAAAAAATGGAAGCATGAATTTTCTCTCTCCTCTTCCAAGCTTTGACATCCAACTTCTCCTGCCCTCAGACATTGGAGCTCCTGGTTCTCAGGCCTTCAGACCCCAGGGCTTACACCTGCACCACCTTCCCAATCCCAGGTCCTTAGGTCTTTGGCAATGGACTGGGAGTTACATGATCAGCTAGGCACAAAAATTACACCACTGGCCTTCCTGGGTCCCATTTGTGGATAGCCGATCGTGGGACTTCCCAGTCTACATAATTGTGTGAGCCACATTCGATGATAAATCTCCTCATATATCTATATAACCTATACGTTCTATTTCTCTGGAGACCCCTAATACAAACAGTATATTTCTATTTTCTTCTTCTATGCTTTGTCCAATGTTGTCAGATATTTTACCTTTTATGTTATAAACCCCGCATTACTATTGTTTTGGCTCTGGACAATTACCATTTAACATAATTAAAACTAAGAAAAGAAAACATATTTATTCTCTTGTTTCTTCTTTTACCATTTCAGGGTTTCTTCATTTCTCTGTTTAGATTCTAAATGCCATCTGATGCCCCTTCTGCCTAAGAATTTCCTTTCATTTCTTACAGCGCAGAGCTGTGGCAATAAATTCCCTTAGCTTTTGTCTGAAAAATTCTTTGTTTTGCATTTAATTTAAAAAGATATTTTTTGCTGGGTATAGAATTATGCACTGACAGAGTTTGAGCTTTCTTTTTCTTTTGATACTTTAAAAATGTTATTTCACTGTCTTAATAAGACTTTCATAAACCATGGCTGCCTCCAAGACTTTCCCCTTTATCTTGGGTATTTCAGCAACTTGATTCCAGTGTTTCTAGAACTAGGAGGGTTATTTAAAAAAAAAAATACTGCTTGGGATTCTCTGAGATTCTTGGATCTATTTGTCTTATTGTTTCCCGTCTTTCATTAATTTTGAATAATTCTCAGCAACTATGCCTTCTAGTATTTTTTCTAGACAATATCTTCTCTTTTCCTTCTGGGTTTCCAACTACCTGTGTGTTAGACTACTGATACGATTCCATAGTTATTAGATGCTCAGTTTTGTCATCCCTCCCTTTCCCCTCCTCCCTTTCCTTTTTCCATGTCTCTTCATTTCACTGTTCCTTTTTGTATTCTGTTGATTTAGCTTTAATTGATTACTTTCTCAGCTGCATCCAGTTTGCTAATAAACCCAATTTGTGTTTACATTTCCAATTGTTTTCATCTAACTCTTAAAAACTTGTTTCCTTATCTCTGTTGATATTTTCTGTAAGTCCGTGTGTATGGTCCACCTTGCTCAATACATTTTTCAATATATTCATCACAGTTATTTTTAAGTTCTCATACCTAAGTTATCTCTGAGTTTTTTTCCATTGATTGCTGATTGCTTTATCTCTTGATTTACAACAGGTCATTCTTTCTTGCCTTTTTGTCTCATAATTTTGTGCTGAATGCTGGATATCATTTGTAAGGCAGTAGAGACTAGGTAAACAGTATTTCTTGTCCAGAAATGAATTTGCATGTTCTTCCAGCAAGCCATTACTAAGGTGGATTGAGTTGACCTACTCAGTGTTTGACGAAGACAGCTGCTATTATTATCTGTTACACCACAGCATCAAAATCCCCTAGCCATGGGCTGTTGTCTTGTGCCTAGTGTGCTAGACGTTTTTTCAGTGTTCCTGGCCTACCTTGTAGTTCCTTCACATTTATGTCACAAAGGCAACACAAATTCCTCCTTACATTCTTGCTCTCCAAAGATGACTGCTATTGCTCTGTTACTAGGTGCTAGGCTCCTTGCTCTCCCTAGCCCAGCCTAAACTTTAGGAATGATCTGTATACCTAGGCCTCAGAGTGGGGCCTTCTCAGTATCTGTGCCTCTCTTCTCCAAGGCAACTAAACTGCCTGATACTTGTTCATCTTGGGCGTGAAAGAGTTCCTGTCCCTCATGCCACAGAAATAGAACTTTGCTTTCCATCAGTGAAAGATCATGAGCCTAAGAGGCTGTCCTGCTTTTGCTATTACCCTTTGTCCCAGAAGCAGAGGATACTGCTGGTCACAGGGCAGGAAAGAGGGTTTCCTAGACCTCTGCCAGAAGTGGATCTTTGCTGAATCCTGCGTGCTAGAGGGTTTTTTTGCCCTCCCAGAAGCTTTGTCATAGGAGAGAAGGTTGTGGGGAAGCAGGCGCTACAACATGCCTGTCTCTCAGTGGCAGCTGAGATTACCTCCCGTAGGACAGCACAATCAAAAGAGGTTCTGTCTAGTCTCCAGGCTTGCTCATAAGCTTTCTTAAGAGTACCCAGTGGAGGGCTGTAGAAAACAGTGTATGAATAAGTGTAACCTTCCCTTTGTATCTGGGGTACCTGGTTATTCTAAACTGATGCATTAGCCCATATTCAACCTTAAGAATGTATTACAATTTTTGCTGAATTTTTCTTATGCATTTCTATGGTGGTCACTTGTTCCCCCTGTGCTCTGCTAAATGTGAAACAGTTCAAGTGTCCTGTCTACTCTCAGAAGGGCTTATCGCTCTTTGGGATTTAAGAAAAGTTATTGCTTTGTAGATCATCTGGCCTTTTTTCTTTCTTAAAATAGATGCAATGTTCTCTTACATCCTAATTAGAAGAGAAACTCCACCTTCATAGTAAGAACAAGGCTAACATACAAACTTCTTTTGTTAAGACATTTAACTGGTAAGTATTTTCACAAGAAAGAAACAGTAAACAGATTTTTTTTTAAAAGATGGAATCTCACTTTGTCTCCCAGGCTGCAGTGTAGTGGTATAATTTTGGCTCACTGCAACATCTGCCTCCTGGGTTTAAGTGATTCTCCAGCCTCAGCTTCCAGAGTAGCTGGGATTACAGGCACCCACCACCATGCCCAGCTAAGTAAACTGATATTCTTGATGAGTGAACATAGGAGTACACTCTTAAAAATCTGTGTGTGCAGACCCCAAAGTGAGCAGACTATTTTGGAAAGAAAAGAACACCATCACTACTATGTTAGCATGGTAATAGCTTTCACGCATAGAATACACTGCAATGGGGCATATAAATTAAATTGAAGCCCACAACTGTGATCATTCCCCACTGCAGGAAGGGTTCATGGAATGTAGAGTAACGTGTTAACTGTCTAAAGTCATTATATATTTTAAAACTATATTACTGGTAGTTAGAACTAGTTGACTGTACAAAATTAATTCACCAGATTTTGTGGTGGATTTTTCTCTCCACTATGCAGCCATTAAAGATTAACCTTTGAGCTTTCAGAACATCCACAGTTTGCAGAACCTGACAGTGTTAATGATTCTCTCTTCTAGTCTTTACGTGCTGGTAACCTTTGCTCCGATTGTTGCATGCCAGGCAATTAGAGCACAGTGCCTGACAGCACTAAAACATGTGGTACAGACTATATTATACGCACAAAACTACATGTGTGTATACTGCATATGTTTGGCTTTTTAACCATGTTTACTTGTATGTATGAGTTTTGCCCTCAGAATGAAAGTGACCCAAGCAAAAGTAGCCAGGGCCCACAGAGTCACACAATGCTGGCCCAAGCCCCACCCCTGACCTTTACCCTCAGTGTGCCCTTTTTATTTTGGAGAACAAGGGCTACGTCTGCCTGCCTCCGCTTTACAGCACACTGCTTGGAGTCAAGTGCCTACTGACATCTCCCAGAAGATACTCACTAACAGGACATTCCCACCACCAAAGAAACTCCTCACTGGGCACACCGCCTACACTGCCTTACCACCTCTTTTTAAAACTTTATTACAAATTGTGATTTGGGGGAGGGAAGGAAGAAAGACCACATAAAATTTAATCAACAGCTTTTCACTGGGATGAAGGTTTACATTTTGCTCTTTAGAATGTGGTCTGTATGTTTCCACAGAATGGGAGATAGAAAGGTAGAGTGAAGCAGCACTGGAGTAGGAATTGGGGAAGTGAGGTTCTGGTCCAAGTTCTGCCACTAGCACTACACAACTCTGTGCAAGTTTCTTCATCAGGGTGGGCCTCAGTTTCTTCTCTTGCAAAACAGATTTGCTCTCTTGGGTTCCCTCCAGCTTGGGCATGCTTTGTTTTCTTTCAGTTAGACATTCAGCTGGCTTTCAGAAACCACCATATCAGATTCACCTACTCTCCAAACATTCAGTGTGTTTTCATTGTGCTTTAGCTAGTAGAAATGCAAAAACTGAACAAACAGAAACAAAACAAACCCCCTTCCTCAAGATGCTAATGGTTTAGTGGCAGAGACAGACATATAAATCAAGTTACAACACAGTGTGACAAGCACATTAAAGGTATTTCTCATTCCTGGAAATTAAAACACAACTAGAAAGACTCCATTCTCAGTGGGGAATGCGGAGATGACACGGCATCACAAACCCTGCAGCATCCTGCCCAGCACCTGGAAGCTACCCAACAAATGTCTGAGGATGAAAAGAGTAAAGCTCTCCGTCAAGGCTTAAAAGCAGCATTCCACCATTTTAAACCATCACTTGGCTTTTGCTATACAGCTCAACAACTAAATAATAAGTCCCCCAGAAAAAGGCAAATTTGTGTCTACGGAATAACGTAACGAAAAACCTTTATCAAGTACCTATTTTTAGCGGACATTCTGGGACATAGTTTGTCTTTTAAGAGCCACGAAATGGCATCTAAAGATCCTTCAGGTAGAAGCTAATACGGTTCTAGGGATTAGCTTCCTAATGAAAAGACAGGGATTAGAAGTCTAGGACGAGATTTCTTTCCACCAGGGTTTCACCATTAGCTCCTGTGTCTTGCAGTTTCTCTGTTGTGGGAAGAAACCTCGAAGTGAGTAAAAGTGAAGAACAACAATCTATCATGGGTGGGGATACAGAAGTGGCATGTGAGCCTGTGAAGATCAAGCCTTTGGCCTCCCCTGCTCTTCTCTCCTAGGCATGGAGAGGGTAAAGGGGGCTCTCTAAAAAAGCTGCTGTTCTATAACTCACCACCCTCCATGTATCTATGCTTCAATAAATTTTTACACTCTGTATTATGTTCATTTTAGTTCAGATTTTTAAAGTTAAATAAATTATTAAACTCCCATTAGACATAAAATATTTTAAAAACATACCCATATTTTATTTCTAAGTCCCTTTAGGACATGGTTTCCATTTAACTAGATACTCGAACATGCAGGACTGAAGAATACGTTTAATAGTTGAACCTGCATCTGTTTTATAGTCCTTTATTGTGCATAGAATAGATTTTTATTCTGATGCACATTACTAACCCAGGAACCTCCAAGGTGCTTCGACCAGGAACTATTTTACCTTCCCTGCTTTGACCAGCCGAATAAAGTCAGCTACTTAATAAAAAAAAATTTTTAGATCAATGGAATCTTGCAGATCTAGCCTAACTTTATTTTACAATCAAAGATTACAGCAAAGAGACCCAAAATCTCCTGCATCCTGGAGTAGACACTAGAATCTCAGTGTCTCAATTCCACCGGTGCTCTGCCCACCACACCCCCACGGTAAATGCTTCCTACAAGTCCCATTTAGAAATATGCCAGTAAGCCAAGGCTACTTCATTTCTGTGTCTACCAGGATAAAAAGGCAGCCAAGGAGGGGAAAGTAATCCTTGACTTCTAATACGATATTTCTTTTCATTCTCCTTCCCTCTATCCCAGCAGGTCCCTCCCCATTCTTAATGCTCTAAGCACCTGAACATCTGCCGTGAAGACTCAGCTCTGACCAAAAAGGAGGTGGTTTTCATTTCCAAGGTTCCTTTTATATTGAATATTTTCTTATTAAACAGACGGTTTTGTCTGGTCCTTCAACTCCTGACACTGTCTTGTTGCTGACTGCATGCATAAGCTTCAGATCCCCATCTTATTCTGTTTTGTATTTCTGATACACATGACTTTTTATAACATGACTGCCCTTTGGTTAACCATTGTATTGACCCAGATATTTGTATCCATCCCACTTCCCCAGCCAAGAATGTATTCCATCCAGATCTCTGCAGACCACGATTCAGTATAACATCTGGTAAGTCAAATTCCATTTGATGTCTGCCAAGAAGCTGTGTGCATAAGACTAGAATATATACCCAGCCTCCAAGGAGACTTACAGAAATGCTGCTGTGGGTAAACTAAGGAAAATGACAGTTTAAGGTGGTATTTCAGACAAGGAAGGCAATCTCCATTTCCTTGATTTGGGATTAAATGTAATCTACTTTCCATTTAAGGCTGCAGCATATGCTAAGCATATTTCTCCATTAAAATGAGACACTTATAAGCAGGTTGTATATGGCATGTGCGTATGTGCATAACCTTAGCTCATTTATAGGAAATCCTTTCAAAAGTTATATAATTTGAAATGGAGGATTAAAGAAATAGAATCTAATAAACAGAGTACCTAGACTAGCTTTCACCTTTGTTTCAAATCCATAGAAATGATGAAAAAGATGTACATTTAAAATATGTGCAATACTACAAGGACTACAAATGGTAACCTCCAAAGTTGAAAGGCAACGAGATGAGATTAAAAGAAGAAACTACAAGCCAAAAATATGACAGGAAGGACTATGGCCATCAGATGTGTGGTTGGAGAACTATAATGAAAAGATTCAGGCAATTTACATCAGAGAAATACAAATGGCAGCCAACCGTCAAATTGTCCTTCAAAAGAATTATATTTAATAAAATTAGAAATATGCATACTATTGACCCTAGCATTTCCATCTCTCATTTGGAGAAACATTCTCACTTGTGCATAATAATTTATGTACAAGAATGTTCATAGAAGCACATAGCAATAAACTAGAAATGACTACGAATAGGGGAAAGGCAGCTGTTAAAAGAAACAAGATAAATATATACGAAGTGACCTCTAAAACACAGCAATGACTGAAAAACACAAGATTCAGAATTACAGTATTTCATTTAGTAAGAAGTACTATGTAGTCAGTCCTACATGTATATGAGACAGACAGGGAGAAGGAGAGAGGGGGAAAGAAAGAGAAAGAGAGAGAAAGAGAGTGTGTGTGTGCGCGCGTGCGCGCACATGCGCACGCGCGTATGCATGCAACAGAGAGAGAAGGAAACAGCTCAAATTCATAATAATGGATTACGTCTAAGGGGAGAAATACATAATAATGGATTACCCTAAGGGGGAAGGCACAGAGGTGAGACTCAAAAGGTACTTTAATTGCATATGTGTTTCAAGTTTTTAAAAGATGTATACATTCAGGTGTTATCTGCATAAACAATATGATTTAGTAAAAAAAACTGGAAAATACTGGATATATCAATAATGAACCATTACAGGAAAAAATTATAATAAAGTCATCAATGGACAGAAAGGATTAATTTTCTTAACAAAAAAAAAAGGCACTAATGGTGATTATGGCCTTCCAAATAATCATAGTAAGTGTTAATGGGCGAATTCACCTATTAATGGCTAAGACTGTATTAGTCCATTTTCACACTGCTACAAAGATACTGAGACTGGGTAATTTAGAAAGGAAAGAGGTTTAACTGACTGACAGTTCCACATGGCTGGGGAGACCTCAGGAAACTTACAATCATGGTGGAAGGCAAAGGGGAAGCATGGCACCTTCTTCACAATGGAGCAGGAGGGAGAATAATGTAGGAGGAACTACCAAACACTTATAAAATCATCAGATCTCATGAGAACTCACTAACACAAGAACATCATGGGAGAGACCACCACCATAATTCAATTACCTCCACTGGGTATCTCCCTTGACACTTGGGGATTATAGGAATTATGGGAATTATGACTCAAGATGAGATTTTGGGTAGGGACACAGCCAAACCACTTACAGAATGTGCCAAGCACTGTTAAGAATTTTACATATATTAACTCATTTAATTCTTATAAAATGAGATAGAAAACTATTAATATTTCCATTGTATAGGGAAGAAACAGGCACCAAGAGTTAAGTAAACTTAGCCGACACTACACAGCCAGTTTATGCAGTGCCTGAATTCAACCCCAGGCAACCTGGACTCAGTTCATGTCCTTATCACTCACCGAACAGTCTCCACTGAACAAAACAACACACAAACTGAGTCATTCGGATTTTTTAAGATAAATATTCAAGAATATATCTAAAATGAAATAACTAGGAGTGAGAAAAGTGAAGAGATTAAAAATATACACCAGGCAAATGCTAACAACAAAAGGGAGTCAGACTCTAAGACACAACAGAAACTCAAGGTGAAGGCAACAAAAACAGATGGAGAGGAAGAAACATATATTTAATTGGTTTAAAAAAATTAAAAATGACAATTATGAACTTTTATTATCCTTTTGCAGAAGACTCAACATACTTTTCTCAGAAACCAACAAAAAACAAGATTTGAATAATAATACAATTAACAAGTGTTAATTGATAGTTATTTTTAAATGTTATACATAAATGTGAGAATGCCTATTTTTAAAACATACGGAAAAGTTGTAAGAAAAAAAGCTATGAATTAGGTCACACACAAAAGTTAATTGCAATTGCACAGAAAATTGCAATCACACAGTAAGTACAATACAATCAAATTAGAAATGAACATGTAATAATCAGGGGATGTGTTGGTAAATTGTCTCCAGCATTTTCATCACTGAATCTGAATCTGGCCCTGTTCTGGCTTCTGATGTTGGAGTATTTCAGGAAAGGCTTTTGACTATGCCCCAGGGACGCCGAGTCAATACTGAAAACAACTGGAATGGCAGATGTCCAGCCTCCAGAAATAAAGAGTTGACCATCGCAGCCATGCAAACATATTCACTAATTAAGAATCTTCTGTCCTGAAGGGGAGGGGGGACCACCTCACACGCATTAACTCATGTACAGCCCCCCAAACAGAGAATACAAATTAAGTGCCCTGACAGAAAATGGAAGAAAAGGAAGAAGGTGACAAAGACTATCTACTTTTATAGGGGTTGGGGAAAGTGAAAAATAAGAACAAAAAATAATCCCATTATCGCTCCCAAAAATTTCATTCTGGAGTAAAAAGGAAAAAAATGCTAATAAAATAAAAGTACAAATCATATATCTGATAAAGGTCTGATACAGAATATATAAAGAACTCTTGAAACTCTATAATAAGGTATCCAATTTCTTAAAATGGCACAAGATTTGAATAGACACTTCACTGAAGAAGTTATGCAGATGGCAAGCACGCACATGAAAGATGCTCAACAGCATTAGTCATTAAAGAGAGGCAAATTCAAACTTCAGGAGATACGACTGCACACTGATGAGAATGGCTACACTTAAAAAGATTGTCCATACAGAGTGCTGGTGAGAACGTGGATAAACTGCAACTATCATCCACTGCTCAAGAGAATTAAAATAATTTTTGGAAAACGGTTTGCAAGCTTCTTAAGAAGTTAAGCATACACTTATCACACGTTCCAGCCATTCTACTCTTAGGTATTCACCCCACACACACAAAAAAAGCATAGGCCCGCATAAAGACTTGTATATGAATGTTCTTGGAGATTTGTAAGAGCCAAAAACTAGAAACAATCCAAGTGTCCATTAGCAGGTGAATGGATAAACAAACTGCATTACATCCATAGAGTGAGATACTATTCAACGATAACATGGAATGAACTACTGATACATGCAACAAGAGAGCTGAATCTCTATGCTGAATGAATAATTATGCTGAATGAAAGCCAGACAAAAGGCTACATACTGTATTATTCCAGTTACATAACACTCTAGGAAATATAAACTAATCTACAGTGACAGAAAGCAGACCAATGGTTACGTGAGGGTAGGACAGAGACGTAGAAGAAATGACCAAGGGCCATGAGAAAACAGTGGTCACCAGTTCAACTACAGTGATGGCTTCATGAGTGTATACGTATTTTAAATAATTTATCAAATTATATATTTTAAATAAGCATAGTTTACTGTATGTCAATTATTCTTCAATAAAGCTGTTTAGAAATGAATCTGTGGAGATAGATAAGAGTATGACAAAGTAGGAGATCACCGAACGTTTATTTAATATGTACATTCTAACATGAAGGTCAAGTAAAAATAAGTCAACTGTTAGCCACACACAGGATTAAATATCATGATAAAAGAAATGAGACAGGAAAGACACATTTAGCAACTAGACAGGCAGAGCTCCAAAACAGTACTTAATAAAAGGCCACCGCTCATGGGCATAATACAAACAGCAATAGAAATATCCCAAAAAAGTACTCCTCCTAGAGAATTCCCTCATCGAAGAGAATCTGCCTCCCAAGCTAATCAGAGTGTGTCACCTACGACAGTCTGAACACAGATTGCACTTCTTCAAGTGACCTGGAAACGTAGCACGGCAGCCAAACAAGCAGATGGCGTGGCAAGCAGACGCCCCTAGTTCCTCAAGAGCTGAGATCTGAAAAGCCTCAAGTCCTTATTTTAAATATGAAAGCAGTAATATCTGCCTGGTTATCTCAAAAGGCTGTGGTGAGATGACACACCTGAAAGCCCTCCAAAAACTATGAAGTGGAACACAAATACTAGACAGTATTAGTGTTAAAAAATAAATGCTTATCTGACAAAAAAAAATTTAACTATGTCCCCTCTTCACATTAATTGGATAGGAAGTGAAAGAAGCCATTTATCAGAACTACAATCAGCCTCTAACCCATCATGACATACAGGAAAAGCCCAAAAGCTATTTAACTTTTATTTTCTAATATAAGCATTTAACACTATAAATTTCCCCTTAACGTAGTGCTTTAGGTGCATTTCATACATTTTGGTTACGTCATGCTTTCATTTTCATTTGATTCAAGGTATTTTCCCTAGTAAGCTCCTCTTTAACCCATGGGTTTTCAGGATGTGATCACTAATTTCAAAATATTTTGGAATTTCTTGGATATGTGATACCAACTTCTAGCTTAATTAAATTGTGGTCAGAGAACACAGATATATTCCTGAAAAATTACCTGTAAAGTGGAACTATGGAAATCAAGTTCAATTTTCCTATGGTAAATTAATATGTAATGATATGCCCAAGGTCAAGGTGAGCTAGGATTAGAGATCAGGTCTTCCAGCTTCTGGTATAATATTCTTTCTTCTACCTTATGTTCTCTTTCAATACCATCTTAAAACCAAAAGACTTGTTAATCTCTCCCTATCCTTCCAAAAGAAAAAAGAAAGAAAGAGAAGGAAAATTCCATATTCATCAACTCATTTGATTTTTACTATTTCATAAATCAGGCAAGACAGATGATAGTATTTTGCACATGAAGAAAGTGAAGCTCAAAGAAATGACATGGCCTGCTAGTCTGCTATGTCTCATTACTCCTCAATTACCCCTTAAAATTAGAGCAAGACAGCTCATTGAAATCCATAAATAATTTAAAAACCTCATTTTAGCCACTATTCTAATTACCACCACCTCAGTTCAGAGTAAATTATAGTAAAACTGACTAGGTTTAAGTTTTTAAATCTTGACTTCTCACACCCATTCATTATTAGCAAGATTCAGATAGCAAAGAATTGGTTAACTCCAGGAAAGAAAAAGTAAATGGGCAAAAACATAGGGAAGAAAACTGAGATCTCCGCTTAATAAGTCATAAACTACATAATCATACTTTTCACGCAAAAAAAATTAATATGGAAATGAAGAAATCAAGTTATTTTTTTTCTCTTTCAAAGTCACAAACTATTGATTAGGATCTAAAGCACTAAAATATTATCTGCTGTTAATATTTATTAAAGCATATTAATATTAAATTAACATTCAAAAATATTAAAATATTTTATGCTATTCTATTTTTAATTAAATTTCTAAACTATAATTATACAGAAATTAAATGGCTTTAAGGGTAAAAGGCACACATTCTTACCATATACTCGTTGACTATGGGTTGCAGAAATTCCCCTCAAGTAGCATCACCACTTTGGCTCAGTTATCAGTAGTAGTAACAGCAATCAAAACTAAAAGTATAAAGAAAAGAAAAAACAAATTAGCAGTAGGCAAAATGCATTCAAGTCTTCAAGAAAGTCTTAAATTCAAATTTCACATTTCAACAATTTCAAGGAAGCTCTAATTCCTGAACTATTTTTTAACTAGTTTAACTAAGGAACTAATAAGGTGTGTGAAATCCTGTATAATTCCAACCCCCTATCCTGGAAAAACCTCTGAAATTAACTTCAAGGACTCACCATAAACAATGGCCAAAGGGCAGAAAAAGAAAAAGTCAAGTTTAAATGTATTCAACTAAACTACTCAATTCAGTTACTCAACAACACACATACTTTAGGTTTTGTTACTATCTCCAGACTGAATCAAATAACAGTAATCATTCACATAACTGTACCTAATAAGAGCATTTTTATCAATTTTTCCCATAACAATATTCAAATTCAATAAAAGTCTTGGTAATCATTTTATAAATATTCTAATAGTAGGTGCAGGTGTAAAACAGTAACACATTTAATAACTGCCAAACATACCCTAGAAAGTGTTTCCAGGACACTGGACAATAACAGCAAGGCTATAGAGCAAACTGGTCAGTGCTGTGTATCAATGTGCTAGAGCTATAAGGTAAAAAGAAACATGATATAGTTTCCTACTCAGAATTATAATTTACTTGGGAAGAACACACACAAGAAAATTTTAGTGAACAGGCATCCATTCACTCAGCAAGACTTTAACAAGCATCTTGTAGAAGTCAGCCCCTCTTTAAACGCTGAACACATAAAAATGAATAAGAAAATGCCTGTTCATGAAGGTACTCACAGTCTTGTGAGGGTAGCAAATAATGCAGATAATTTTAATAAGGTAGAAACAAGAAAGCGAGGGCACAGTGGCGCAGAAGTGGGGTAAGGTGCGGTTTCGGGAAGGTCAAACATGGATGGGAGGAGCGAGGCTTGGGAAAGAAGGTCCAGGCATGAGAAGGCAGAAACTGCGCCATTTCATTATGGGAGAAAAGCAACTTTGAGTCTACTAAAAGGAATTATCTGAACCCACATGAATTCTACGTAGGCCAGTAGAATCTAAGAACCCACACAGTTAAGACCGCAACCACCCTTTTAACAGTTAAAAAAAAAAAAAAAAAAGAATTACCATTCAGCGATACTCTATTTTATACATCCTGTTTTACTTATTTAAAACTAAAGCAGCACACAATTTTCTTCTCTTCCTTCGGAGCAGCTGTAAAGCATGTTCTTGATGCTGAGTAAAAGAGAAAAGTGAGTTTTTTCCTAAGTAATCTGCATAAGTGATCACCTTATTTCCAAATACAGAAAACTATCCCTGAGTTTAGATTATCTAGGTTGAATTTCACCTCTACTAGATCAGCTGATTCAGCTTGATGATTCTGAGTAAGCAGCACTATACATTTCACTTAAGAGATGGTTATATCTAGCTAATTGTGCCTAAGGAGAAGGAAAATGTCCAGCATCGTTTGTATTTTCTGGATGACCATTATGTTTAAGAATCACGTGGTAACTCTCCCTTTGTGAAAAATTACGAATTTTCCCATTTGTGTGAAAGGCTATGGACTTATTATTTTTGTTATTAGTTATTACTCAGTAAATGCTTTACTCAGGTCTAAGCATAGAGCTAGTATCTCATATACACTAACTTAGTCCTCAGAGGCAGGTAATATCTCCATTTAAAAATGAAGAAATTAGGATCAAAAGTGAGTTGTTTAGGATCACACAGCTAGGAAAACAAGGAATCAGGAGGAGTGTGGCTGGAAAGTAACTAACTGTTCTTGCCGGGTGCTGTGTGGCTCACACCTGTAATCCCAGCACTTTGGGAGGCTGAGGCAGGCAGATCACGAGCCCAGGAGCTTGAGACCAGCTTGGGCAACATGGCGAAACCCTGTCTCCACAAAAAAAAGAAGAAAGTAAGCAATATCTGCATTAGATTGTAGATAAAGGGCATTATTACTATCCTCTTGGACATGGACACATGCATTTTTCTCTGCTGCTGAGCTGCTAACATTCCTAACATAAGTCAGGAACCATAAAAGTCTTGAAGAATTAACTAGACTTTGTGAATACATAGGTACACATTTGACAGTGGAGAGCATATCAGTAACTCCTTTGAAGTCACAGGTTAAGGCTGCTAAGTGGAAACACAGCACCTCTACTAAGAGGTGCAATACTGGCCAGCACAGGGAAGCATGCTTCTTTCCATGTAACACCATCACTCTAATTCTGTTTCCATCAATGGCTACACTCTGAATGGTGCTGACAGTGCTCTCCTGTGGCTACTGTCCAGGAGCAGAACTGCCCTGTAACTTCCTGCCTCTCGCCTTGCATCCGTTATGCTCCTGTCGGAAATTTTGTCCTGTCGTCTACCTTCCAGGTATCCAAAGGTCTCTTGCCCTCAAACTGCAACCTGCTATGGCCTCCATCCATCCATGCCTCTACCTGCTCAATAAACATGTATATATGTGGTTATGTGTCAGTCACTGTGCATGCCCCTACCCCTGGAAAAACCAAAGCCCAATCCTGCACTCCCAAGAACCTTTGTCCACCAGAAGAAAAGTCCGTAAACAAGCAGGTAGCATTCCGTGGGACCAGCGCTCTAACTGGTGTATGCAGGGATGCACAGAGCACAAGGGAGAAGGTGGCTGCAGGTGGAGGGGCAGCAGCAAGGACAGCTTCACAAGGCTGGTCACTGAATTTAAGCCATAATTCAGATTACAGATGATGAAGACCTAAGCTAAGACAAGGAAAGGTTTTTTTAAAGGGAACAGATCTGACAGACATAGGTCTCAGGAGATTAAGCGGGATGGGGATGCTGAGATGTCCCCTGGAGTCAAGGTAGTGCTCTGAGGCAGTGCTGTCCAAATAAATGTCCTGCAGTGATGGAAATGTTCTACACAGTGACACTGTCCCACAAGGCAGCCTCTAGCCACAGGGAACACTGGATCCAGCTTGAAACGTGGTTAATGTGAGTGAAGAACTGAATATTTTACTTCATTTTAACTAATGTTCATTTAAATAGTAACATGTGGTCAGTGGTTACTATGCTGGACAGTACTCTTCTAAGGTTTTTGGCTTGACATAGTTGTATTGAAAGTGTTATTACCAACATCTGGGGAAAAAATATTGCAAAGAAAAGCATATAGACACTGTAATATTTGAATAATGAACAAATCACTGAATAGAGGAACAAACTGGGTAATCTCTAAGGACCTCTCCCTGCTAAAATCCCATCACAGATGTACTTATCCTTGGGTTCCAAATAATGATCTCAATATGGTAGCAACAAAATGTAACCTTGCTGTCCCTAGGCCTAAGTATTAAAATACTGCTACTAAATAAAAATTATTTATACCATTCAGGGAAAAAAGAAAAGAAAAATGACATCATGAAACCACAGAAGTCCCAATTTAAGGAATCATCACAGACCAAAGTCAAGCCAGGAAAAATAACTGCTTAGTAAAAAAAAAGTATTTTGCCAAAAAGAAGAGGGGGAGGAGGGGACCATGCAGCTTTATGACAGTCAACATCAGTGCAGGTGATTTCAAATACATTACAGACCATTCACCTCAACAACAGCTCACTTCATTCAGTTTACATTCCTCTCTAGTCTGATGAGAGAAATGACAGTTTATCTCATGAAATACACAATTTTGTACTTTAGGGCATTTTACTAGGTAATAAAATTTTCCCTAGTAATATGTCCTTTAATCTTATTTATCCACAACAACCAAATCAATATGAAATAAGGAATTCTGCTATATGAAAACACTTAACCTGAGAACAGGTTGTATCTAAATGATTCATTGTTAATCTACCAATATTATCCTAATCTGATTGTATTTGGATTTACTATTTTGGTCCTTGACATCTCTTGTAAGCCTCCAAATTCTAGCTTTCCAGAAATGAGAAGCTAGCTTGAGATATAGCTCTATTTCCCTACCGCTTTTCCCAGCCTTACCTCCTAAATCAGGCTGAAATTCTATGTTCTTCTTTTCACTTCTATTGATGAGATTACATCATCAATGTTTTCAACTAATCACATATAACGTTCTATTTATGAGACTGCAAGACACTACAGAAATGTAGCCTAGCTTCAGAGAAATGTACCTCATAAGAATGCCAAATATAATTTTTTTAGTAAAAAGCATGTCTAGCATAACAAGATAGCAATTTTGGTGTTTCTCCTCTTTCTTGGACTCTCAGGTTGACTTTCTGAGCTTCAATACCCCATTGCTAGAACAGTCCCACACCTTTTAAAGTCAAAGCCAGTATGAACACATTTTAGCTGACCCCACCATACCATTCAACACATAACTAACCTCTTATAGAAAGTGAAGCAAAAACAATGTCAAGTAATAAGGTCTTTGCCCCAGAAAGTTTATCTGGTGGGGAAGAGTAAACAAAAACAAATAAATATAAAACAAGTAGCAGAAGAGATACTGCTGTTAGTTAAAAATAATGTTAGCTGACATTCACTGAACACCTATCTGTATCATATTCTTAGGTCTATTTTAATTTCAATAAAACTGTATTAATCATTCTATGAGAGAACAAATGAAGAGAAATTCTCCCAGTTTTGAGTACTTTATTCACTCAAAAATTACTTATCACAGACCTAAATATAAGAATCATAAGATGGTATTTTCTTTCCCTTCCATTTAATGAAGAATAACTGCCTTGTAAAATATGAAGAAAAAGGAACCAATTCCTGATATATGACATTGTAAAAGTCCGTGAGTGTCCCATGCCTCCCGGTTAATAGTGCCTGGCCAGCGAATCTGACAGCCCAGACAACAATCTGGGCTCCATCAACCACTCATCAATTCATTCGAACATTTACTACTATTTAACACAGTTTCGGAGTGGGGGGAAGCATTATTTTAGACTGAGCTCCTGCACTAGGCCCCAGCAGACCAGACCAAACCAGAATGGAGTCACTTGTGGTAACTGCCACTTAATCAAACTGAACTCAGCTGCGTTCAGTGGCTCATGCCTGTAATCCCAGTACTGTGGGAGGGCTAGGTAAGATGATTGCTTGAGTCTAGGAGTTTGAGACCAGCCTAGGCAACACAGGGAAACCTTGTCTCTATAAATAATTTAAAAATTAGCTAGGCGTGGTGGCGCACTCCCGTGGTCCCACCTACTCAAGAGGCTGAAGCAGGAGGATTGCCTGGGCCTGGAAAGTTGATGTTTCAGTGAGCTGAGATCACTCCACAGCACTGCAGTCTGAGTGACAGCCAGACCCTGTTTCAAAAAAACAAAAAAACTGCTCTGAAACAAGCCAGTTTTCTACTAAAAACAAAAATAAGAGATTCGTGGCAACCAATCAGAAGAGGCCCAGTTTACCTGAGCTGGGATAATAAGAAAGTTCCCTCTGTTTTAACCCTAAAGGAAAGTAATTTTGAAATGACCAATCTGCTGTTCATTCTTTATTTCTGCTTTCTTCAGCCTTTTTCTGCCTATAAAGCCAAGCTCCTCTCCTCAGCTCACCGGAACACTCATCCTATTTTATAGGATGAGTGTTCTGTAGTATGATTCAATGCTAGAATCACAAATAAAAGCCAATTAGAATCTTTTTTTTTTAATTAGATGGTGAAACTCATCTCTACAAAAAATAAAAAATAAAAAATTAGCTGGGCATGGTGACGCACACCTGTAGTCCCAGCTACTCAGAATTTGCCTTCTGACACTAGCCCACTATTATGCATCAGAAGTATAACTATGACTCACACAAAAGTAAAGCTGTGTTACAAAAAAAAATACCACACCACAAGCTAGAAAGTGCTAAGTGGAAAAGAGAGACACAGGAACCCTCCCTCCCATCTGAGAAGTACACAGTCCAAGATGCTCAGTGAATGCCGGAGACTGTGGATAGTACTAAACCCTATATACTAAGTATTCTCCTATACATACATACCTATGAAAATTTATTTTATAAATTAGGCACAGTAAGACTAACAACAATAACTCATAATAAAACAGAACAATTATACCAATCTACTATAATAAAAGTCACATGAATGCTGTCTCTCTTACACATGTATGCACAAAATATCTTAATATTTTCAGACCACAGGTGACTGCCAGTAACTGAAAGCCTGGTAAGTAAAACTTCGGATATGGGGGACTCCTGAGCATTCGAAGTGCTATAAGAGAAGGCTGGTTCCAGCTGCAGTAAACAGTGACACCAAGAGACTGATTTCTGTCCTTTGAGATGCAAAGAGTATACAAAGTCATAATAAAGATAAATTCTTATCACCATCTAAATATTGTGCTACAAGAGGTCGTCAAAGGGGCAGGGCAGTGGCTCACACTTGTAATCTCAGCATTTTAGGAGCCTGAGGCAAGAGGATCGCTTGAGCCCAGGAGTTTGAGACCAGCCCAAGCAACATGGAGAAACCTGTCTCTACAAAAAAATAAAAATAAAAAATTAGCTGGGCATGGTGACACACACCTGTAGTCCCAGCTACTCAGGAGAATGAGATGGGAGGATCACTCGAGCTTGGAAGGTCGAGGCTGCAGTGAGCTACAATCACACCACTGCACAGAGTGAGATCCTGTCCCCGCCACAAAAAAAAAAAAAAAAGAAAAAGAAAAAGAAAAAAGAGGCAGTCAAAGAGCTCCAGACACAGAACTTGCTCCTAAAATAAAGTGTGTGTGTATCCACCGTTCATCTCCTGTGAAGCTACAGAAAACTCTAGGCAGTTTATTTAAACCTAAGTTTCCCAAACTACAAAAATCAGACTGTGAGAATTAAATGATCTAACCCATGGGAAGAGCTGTCTGCCTCATTTAACAAGCAACAAAGAGCACCAATCACTGTTACTGCACCACCAAGTGCTGCCCCGCCAACCTCAACAACCCACCAGAGCTGGGAGCATGTTCACTGCATCTCAGTATCAATCCCAGGGTTTCACACAGAAAGGAGTTCATGGCAACCTCTCAATCAATGTGGATTCAGAACAAAACAAATAATGAACAAATGAGAACACAAAAACCTAAACCGAGATGATTTAAGTTCAAACGTAGTCCCTACTCTTAAATTTGCCTAGTTATTCATTACCACAACAAAAAGTACCAAACTACTAAAAAATCAAAGAATTTAGAGATTGAAAATGGTTAGAAATCCACAGTAAATATAATTGGTTTTCAAAGGAAAACTTTGATAATCTAATCATATGATGTTTCTGCCCATGTGTGACAGTTCCGCTTCGTTTTTTAATGTTCACAGTAGACAAGTCTGGCCCCAGGCAGCCACCTGTGGATCCTAATACTTTGATCCCTAACTTCATACTTCACTGTGACAAATCTTTTTATTTTTAATTCTAGCACTTGGCGCAATGCTTGGCACACAGACAACACCCAAAAACATTTGTCAAAGAAGTGATTTTTCCCAAGTGCTGAGCTAAAAAAAAAAAAAAAAAGCATTTTCCTAACCTACTTCAACTAGAAAAGCTGGACTTGCCTCACAGTGACCCAGAGTTGGCTCTGTGACCACCACTTTTAAGTGCCACACAGGCAGAAAGCATGAGAATTTGAGTCAACAGTTGTTTCAACTCCACCAAACAATTAATGAGCTTCTTTGCAATGGGCATAAAAAGATAAAATAAGGCTTCCTGCTTGAGGAAAGATTGTTGACTAGAACCAAGTAAAAAAGCTGTTCAGCAACATTCTGAATAATCTACCACCATTAACTACAAATGCGGACTGGTACCAAGAGCATTATTAACCAGTTTTCTTTAGCAATACTCAGAGGCAGCCCGAGAACTGCTGGAAAATCAGGGGCCAGCAGGACAGCTGGACAGAGGGCCAGAGGTCCTAAGGGTGGAAGCACTGACCAGAAGGGCAGGCCTGAGGACAGGAAAGGCAGGAAAAGGCCAAAGGACCCTAATGCCTCTATCCAGGATTGTGCAGAGAACACAGATACAAGTTTACCAGTTAGGAAATAAGAGAATTCCAGACTTTTTAAAACTCCCCTGTTCTAGAAAAGTGGGACACTGTGTCCTTGGCCAATCTTTTGGAACTTCCTCTCGCTCTTGACCCCACAAAGATTAGGAAAACAGTGGCTTCCAGGGAGGTCCTTGAGATGACAGTTTAAACCTTGAAACAAATCCAACTCAAGTAAAAAGACTTTCTTGCCTAAACTACTTTATATTTTTCCTGCTTTAATTACTGAACCCTATAACTAGAATTCATCCCTGATTCAAAGAGATGCTAAAAATAGCCTGTTTCAGAATGTAGAATGAGAAGTATCCTGTAATTTTGCCACTAAATGGACTACTTTTTTTTTTATAGCTCAGTAACTTTCTCTTCAAATACATTTCTTTTTATCAACCAAAAAAATGCAAAGCACTATAGATGTACATTAAACGGTAATTTTCAATATTAATTGTGTATTTATAGGTTTATAAGTGAAATCTCAGGCATATACCAACCTTACTTAAAAACGGCCTCCTGAGTCTTTCCCTCTAATATGACCTTCACTAAACAGCTCTGATTACAAAGAGTACCACCTCATTTACATATGATGAATGAATTAAAACAAAGCTGTTATCCAACAGGCTCCCCATTGCAACTGGCAATTTATTAATAACAACTTACATCTGAATCCACAGTGCCATTTACAAAGGGCTTTCACATAAATCATCTCATTTAATCCCCTACAACCTTGACACCTGCAAGATAGGAATTAGTTTAACTATCTTGCAAATTAGTAAACAGTCTAATAGAGTGACTCATCCAAAAAAAAATCAGAGTCAATAAAGTTGGGAGACATACTCACCTGCAACTGTCTCATCTAAGTTCGTAGGTTTATTCCAAACTCCACTGCTTCTATGATTGACTCTATCTTCTTCACTATGGTTTCAGGACCACCCCCACCCAGCAAGATCACTCCATCCTCCTAACTCCAACAGAACTCAATAGGAGTATCACCAATATGAAACCCAACACACGCTACTTTCCAATGGGATTTACCTTCACAGGCCTATATTCTGTCTTCGCAACTCAATCAGAAGCCTTATTATGTACATATGCATTAAATTACTGTTTATGATGCCACCTAAGAATAATCTAGTAGACAAATATCTTTCTTTCCCTAACTTCAGCAACCAAACCAGGGCATTATCCTTACCTTTGGCCCCACCACCCTGTCTCCAACCAGAAAATCCTTGAAGTTTTTCACAGGCCATCATAAATAAGTATAAAAGATGTTTTCCTTTTTTAAAGTTTTTCATAAATATTTTTAGTAGAGAGACACAGGGCCTCTCACTATGCTGCCCAGGCTCCCATATGCTGAGATTATAGGTGTGAACCACCGTGCACAGCCGAAAAAGGGTTTTCTTAACTGTGCTTAAAGTTGCCTTACACCCTTTACTGGTTTGAGTCTCTGCCTTTCTCCCATGCCTATATCCCATCCCTGGTCTCTGATTTCATATTGCCTCCTGAGCATCTGCTCAACTGACCAACTAGTTATCCATGTTTTTACTTCCTTGATTTGACTCACCTTGATTCCTGAATATTCACCTGGCTCCTGTTCAGGTGCTGGAACACCTTTAACTTCCAACCTCACCTTGCTCTTTCAATCTGGATTTTCTAATATGTCCTCTCATCAACTACAGTCCAATCCCTACAAAAGGTACCATATGGGCCCCAACACAAGGAACTGTGGAGCCTTCTACAACTGGCCAGAAGGAGGATAGTGCTGTGTTTTTTATCGTCAGCTTATACCTGGAGGGCTGCACTTCCACAGCTATTTCAGGAGAAAGACAAATTTAACAGAGGTACCAACAGCAGTTACTCTTAACTCCCCATGGGCCCTTATCTCCTTCCTCTTCAAGCTCAGACTTAAAAATCAGGTGACAAATATCCTAAACTAAAATACCACACAGTCAGCAATCTGTTGGATACCAACAGGTTAGATCATAGCCAAATCAGGATTACCACTTAGTTTCATTAAATATGTTGAGTCTCACATTTGGACAAATAATGAAAATCATTATGTAAGTGCACACAGTACACAGAAATCTGTACATTATCAAACAGAGATAGCAAGATGTAAATACTGCATTCCAAAGGTTTTTTTAATTATTACCACAACAATTTTTAATTACTCCAAAATCAAACTGTATTTCAAAGTTACCTCTATAATACTAAACTGACATAAAGATTCCATGTGCGATTCAACAAATAACTTCAGTTTTCCTTTTTCTCTCTCTGAGGATAAAGTATAACAAAGACATTCATAAACCTCTACCCACAGGGGATCCTACGTGTTCAAACAAGACTGAGAAACACAGCAATAACATTTTACAACATGCCTACATTCAAAGCTCCTGAGCCTCTAGTCAAAACCTACTCATGCTATATCTAATGCAATCAGGGAACTAAATTGCCCACCATCATGCCACAAGAATACAATAATTTATGAGACAAACAAAAAACAAGGAAAAAATGACCTCCTAGAAATAAATGTAAAAGTTCAGTCACCTAGAAAGTAACTCTTAATTGCCAAAAACATTACTAGCATCAAATTCTATTCCCAATTAATTAAGTAGCAGTAATCATTTAATTAGAGTCATCCAATATAATCCTGTAGGAAACATTTTCTGAGGACCAGAGGCTGCATGGTAAAGCGAAAGATCGGAGGTGTGGGGGTCAGCGATCTGAGTGCCAGCCTGGAGGTACCATCGAAAAGCTCTGGACCTTGAAAGAGTTATTACTGTTTGAGTCTTAAGCTCTCCTTTTATAAAAATAAGGCTAATCATACCGCCCCTTAAAATGTGAAGGGGTAGATGAAGTCTTATGGGTAAAGAACACAGCAAGATAGCAGAGGCGTTTAATAAATGGTAGTTATTATTCCTCGACTACTAAAACATGCACTGTTGGCAGACAAGCACAATCACCACAATCTGGCAGCTATACTCAGCCCACTCTTGGCAAAAAGAGTGTATGCAGATGACAGGCCACATCCTCACTCTTTGAGGTTACGGTGGCAGCTCTGATCTGTCTCCAAATGACAAACCTCATCCTTGTGGCCAGTGGCCAATAGATCAAATATGCCTGACCGAGCTCCTCTTTGATTTCTACAAATAAAGATAATAATGGCCAATCCTGTACTCACTGAAAGAGTACAGGAATGTAGATATTCCAAACAGTAGATATTCTGATATCTGAAATACTCATGTTTATTTAACTAAAGCTTCATTTACTTTTGGAGAGTTTTCTGTTAATAATTTGAATTCTGCATGAAATGCCAGCTGAGTCTGTCATCCCTGAAGGCAGGAGGGTATCAAGATCCAGATTCTGCCCAATTCTCTTCATCATCTACCATCATCTACATTCCAGTGACAAAATGCTTCTTTCAAAATCCAGAAGAGCCCAAAGGAAAGCCTCATCTCTGTAGAACCTTTGAGCACAGGAATAATGATTAAATGACTATAGACTCCACATATAAACTGAAGAAATATAAGTGGCAATAAACCTATACACAGGGAAAGTCAACAGAATTAAAATTAAAGGCACTCCAGCAAGTTACATCTACAATATTATCTTCTCCCTTCACAACTGCTGACATAAATGGAATTCCATGGAAATTTCCTAAAATACCTGCAACATAATTCACATACCAAATACACAGATTAAATACCATTTTTTATCAATATGCTTAAACTTAATGATCCCAAATCTTAATACAAAAGTTATCAGTAATTTTTAAAATCCATTTGAAAGCAAATGAATGTTATTGCACCTAAAAATGCCGAAAAGACATTATATAAACCCACAAACCCATGAGATTTCAACATAGCATTGCTCTATCTACTATATAACCTATAAATTGAAGCATTTTCAACCTAAGAGACCAAATTGCTAATCATCTCTACCCTGCCACAAAGAAAGCAATCACCCCCACTATATACCACGTTCCTACAACTAAGGAAAGGAGGGAAGATGGAAGTGGAGAGGTGGAGAGAGGATGTGTAGAGAACAGACATTAACATTCAACACTGCTGCGACAGTGTTTCTTCTTGGAGGTAATAAGTACAGTAATGCAGAGCGGATGCTCCTGTTCGTCTTTTGGTGATGAATACAACACAAGGAGATTAAAGTCATGAAAGAGGAGCTGAAACATCTGGCCTTCAATACTAACCAACCAACAACAGAACAGACGCCCCAGCTCCCATGGGCATTGTGAAACATTTTACATAAAAACACCTTTTTAATCAGGATTTGTATCTGAATTCTCTGCTGGAATGAAAAGCTAACCAGGATTGTCTCTGCCCTGACATGAGGGCATCTAGAAAGGAAAAAATGAGAAGCAACGTACTTCACCGTTACTGAGCCTGCCATGCTAAGTCAGAACTCTGCTTTACGTTCTTAGCCTCTCACTTGGTCCTCACAGCAAGCCTGTGAAGCAGTAACTATTAGTATCATCACTTTATAAACAAGGGAACTAAGAAACAGAGAAGTGAAGTGGCTTGCCCTAGGTCATACAGTAAATAATAGAGTTGAAAGTCAAACCTAGAAAACCTGTCTTCAAGGACCATGCTTTTAACTACTAGCCTGCTCCTTTTATTTGAAATGAAATAATAATCTTTCTGTAAAGACAACTCAGGAAATGTAAAGCCATCATGTATTCTTCCCACTCACCTTACTGCCCACTCTACCATTAAAGGTAAATCTCAAAATATTGTCCTATAGTAATTCTAGGCAAACCATTCAAGCCCTGGGAAGTTTACTGTGTACTTCTGCATCATTTAGTATTCAGAGCCCACAGAGGATGAAAGAGGTGGGTGTTACAACCTCCAATTAACAAAGGAGTACTTTCACAGAGTAGGTGATTGAATACCACCACAAAGCTCTAAGTGGCAAAGCCAAGCTTTGAACTCCCCAATCTACTTAGAAATGATGCTTTTTGGAAATATTTTATCCATTTTGTCTCAATGAATCAAATCCCATGGGATGACTGTAACCTCCATTCTATAACATTACAGAGAGACAATTTGCCCCAGGATTTAGAAAGTGTAGAACACAAACCTACAGTAAGTAAATACTAGATATCAAGAAGGCCTTCGTATGAAAATTAGTAATCCACAGCTGTTTTCATCAGTGGCAAAGTGGTAGAAAGACAAAGAATCTGCCAAAGATAGGGGTAAGAAGATACCGGCTGAACTGTTAAACTTTTAATGTCTCCATGTCAGCTGAAATGATAGATTAGAATCTCCAAGAGCCCCAAAGCACAGCAAATCTGCATCCACTTGCCAGCCAACTCTTTGTGTGGGTCTTAATCAAATGCACATGGGTAGTGCACAAGGTGCTTGGGCAGGAGAGCTTGAGACAGCCCCTATGTCAGGCACCTGTCAAGTCCCTAGATGCAGAGCAGCAGCCTGGCACCAGGAGGAAGGCAAGTAAGGGGACAGAAATCAGCTTTTAGGGTCTCTACTAAAAATATAAAAAATTAGCTGGGCATGGTGGCAGGCACCTGTAATCCCAGCTTCACTGGAGGCTGAGGCAGGAGAATTGTTTGAACCCGGGAGGGGGAGGTTGCAGTGAGCCGAGATCATGCCACCACACTCCAGCCTGGGCAACAGAGCAAGACTCCCTCTCAAAAAAAAAAAACAAAAACAAAAACAAGAAGAGGAACAGGATGGATCACCTGAGGTCAGGAGTTTGAGACCAACATAGCAAAACCCCATCTCCACTAAAAATACAAAAATTAGCCGGGCATGGTAGCATGTGCCTGTAATCTCAGCTACTCAGGAGACTGAGGCAGAAGAATTGCTTGAACCCCGGAGACGGAAGTTGCAGTGATCCAAGATCACACCAGTGTACTCCAGTCTGGGCAACAGAGTGAGACTCCATCTCAAAAATAATAATAATAAATAAATAAAATAAGGAAGAGCAAGGCAAAGAGAGACCTTCTGAGGAGCCAAAAGCCATGAAGAGTAAAAAGAACTCACCAGTGCCCAGAAAGGCTAGCAGCCAAGCTGCAAACAAAGAGAAATCTCCCACCATTCAGAAAGTTGGCAGCTTAGCTCTGAAGCATAAAGAGATTTCCAAGATCTTACTGGGCTTCGGAGTGAAAACTGCTGAAAACCAGTTCGTGATCCCACTCTCAAACTATGTGAATCCAATGGTGAACCGATGCTAACTAATGCTACTTCAAAGCCCAGATCCAGCTCGGTCCCCAACATTAACAGTGTGACAAAAGGAGGAGCAAGCCCTTTGCTGCGGTAGATATTCCTCAGTCTTTACTGTTCTTAATGTCCAGCATAGAATAAAAAAATTATGGGGCTGGGTGTAGTGGCTCACACTTGTAATCCTAGCACTTTGGGAGGCCCAGGTGGGCAGATCACTTGAAGCCAGGAGTTCAAAATCAGCCTGGCCAACATGGCGAAATCCCATCTCTACTAAAAATACAAAAAATTAGCCGGGCATGGTGGCACATGCTTGTAATTCCGACTACTCAGGAGGCTGAGGCAGGAAAATGGCTTAAACCTGGGAGACAGAAATTGCAGTGGGATGAGATAGTGCCACTGCACTCCAGCCTGGGCGATAAAGCGAGATGTCTCAAAAAAAATAGTAATAATAAATAGAAATAATGGTACACAAGGAGGAAACAAACATGATCTATTTTTAAAAAGTCAACAGAGGTAATATCCATCTATGACCCTGATGCTGCAAACCAGCAGACACAATTATGATAAATGTACTAAAGGACCTAGTGAGAAAGAGGAGGAGATAAACATGAACAGGTGAAGGATCTCATCAGAATAAAATAATTAAATAGATAAATAGAAAAGCTAGAAATAGAAATTACAATTTCGGAAGGAAAGAATTCATTCAGTGAGCTTCACAGAAAATTGGACATAGAAGAAGGTGGTTCTATGAGTTGCAGCGAGAGAGGGAAATGGAAAACAAACAAGGAAACTGCCCAAGAGCTGAGAAATAATAAATGGCTTGAATATATTGGAGTCCCAGAAGGCAAGGACAGAACTGGATAAAAGAAATATCTTAAGAAATAATAATCTGATATTTTTGCAAATGTAATGAAGGACATCAACCCATAGATCCAAAAAAGCTCACTAAACCCAAAGATGATAAATACAAAGAAAAATCACACCTAGGTATATCATAGCCAAAGTGCTAAAAACCAAAGACAAAGAGAAAATACTCAAAGCAATCAGGAAAATGAGACATATGACTTGCAGAAAACTGCAATAAGGGCAACATTTAAGAAGGCTAAATTTTATCAAAAATAATTAAAGTCGGAATACAATGGACTGAAATGTTTAGAATGCTGAGGTGTGGGAAAAATGACTGTCCTATAAGATTCTTCAATTAAAAAAACTAGAGCGAGAACTCTCAAAACTAAGCATTTGTTTAAAGAAGGAAACAATCCAACTATAAAATGAGCAAAAAAAGAAAAAAGAAAGAAACATTTCACCCAAGAGGACATATAGATGGCAAATAAGCAGATAAAAAGATGGTCAACATTATTAGGCATTAGAGGAATGCAAATTAACACCACAATGAGACATCATCACATACAGGTTAGAACAGTTAAAATAAACAGTGATAATACTAAAGTCTGGTGAGGATGCAAAGAAAACAGATCACTCATACATTGCTGGTGAAATGTAAAATAGTACAGCCACTCTGGAAAACAGTTCGGTTTTTCCAAGCTGCTTTTTCCAAACAGGTTCTTATAAAACTAAAGATTCACTTGCCAATAATCACATTCATAGATATTTATCCCAGAGAAAATACATTCATACAAAAACCTGTACACAAATGTCCATAGCAGCTTTACTCATAATAGCAAAATAGTAGAAACAATGCAAATGTTGTTTGCATGGACTGTTGAACCAACTCTGGTATATCCATACAATTGTAAACTGTTCAGCAATACAAAGGAATGAACTACTGATACATACACAACCTGCACAGACCTCAAGGACATTTTGCTTAGTGAAAAAAGTAAATAGCAAAAGGTTAAATATGGTATGATTTCATGTATAAAACATTCTGAAAATGATACAGCTAATAGAGATGAACAACAGGGGCCAGGGACAAGGAATAGGATGACTGAGAGTACAAAGAAATTGCACAAGGGAGATTTTGTGATGGAACAGTACTGTATCTTGATGGTGGCAGTGGTTATATGAATCTACACGTGCTAAAACTGCAGAGAACTTTACACACTCTCACACACATAACTGCAGTTTAAAATACAGGGAACAGTGAATAAGATCATTGGTACATGCCAGTATCAATTTCTTGGTTTTGGTATTGTGCTACACGCTATAAAAGATGTCACCCTTGGGGAAGCTGTACAAGGGTACATGGGACTCTGAAATTCTTTTGCCATTTTCTAGGAGACTATTACTATTTAAAAATAAAAGTTTTTAAAAAGGAAGGCAAAATAAAGACATTTTCTGATAAGCCAAAGCTGAGCAGATCCATATTTTAAAAGATGCTGAAGTTCTTCAGACTGAATGGAAACAGTATCAGACAGAAACAGGAAGAAAGAACACCTAAAAGACATCAAGTCAAAGTATGTTCCTACTGAGACATTCCTTTGTTCAAATAACAATTGTTCAATGTTTTCTTCAAGTCTTTACGTTAAGTGCCATGGGATCAAAGATAAATAACACTCAATCATACTATCTGTGATACAAACCTACACATAAAAATTACCAACAAATGATGTTGAAGACTATGTTACTGAGGTACTTATATACTGCTAGTGGTTACACAGAAAAGGAAGTTGTTGTTGAAAAATGGTAGGTAAAGAAAGACTTCCCAGAGCTGAATCTGAAGATGAATGTTAAATGAACAAGTGAGGGACAGTATTCTAGGCAATGAGTCTGCTAGATAGCAGCCACAGAGGAGTAGATGAGGAAGATATACACATGGAGCTCCAAGAGCTCAAGATACTCAAGAAGAAGAAAGAAAAATCCCTAAGAAATGACCGAAGGCAGACACGGAGGACAGGCAGAACACACAGAGCCCCTGGTTAAACAAGGAGGATCTACAAGCAACTGGGACAGTTGGAAAGGAAGTGAATTTACTTAGAAAAAGAATAGAAGACAGGCGTTCCAGGGAGGTAACTCTGACAGTATGAATGACATACTCGGGGGAAGTGAAACAGAAGCTAGGACAGGGCAGTAATACAACAGTCCAGGAAGGAGACGGTAGTAAGCTTAGGCCAAGGCAGCAGCCAGGAGCGCAGGAGCTGAGGGTATATGCAAACTAGCTATGGATCAAGAGGAAAGGGAGGAACTATCACTCCCACAATTCCAGCTTGAGTGCTGAAAAGATTTTACCTTCATTTATCTCAAAAGGGAATAGAACAGCAAGGAGCAGGTTTTGATAGAAAAATAATAATTACACTTTTGGAGATGGCGATCTTGAGGTACGTGGGGAACCTCCAGATATCTAGCAAATGCAGAGTTACAGCCTGGAGCAGAGGTCATAAAGTAGCCCTCGCTGGAACTGAGGGACAAGAAGAGAAGAGCATTCGATGGGATTGCTAAGGGGAGTAAATACAAAATGAGAAGAAAATAGCATTAAGAATCAAATTCTAAGAGAAAAAGAGCCCTTTTAAAATTTATATTTAAAAATTATAAATTGGAATACTTTTGTTGTCATTATATGTTATTAAATTACTTAAATCAATGTTACTAATAATTCTTCTAGTAATATAGTAATATGGAATGAACACAAATGTGGACAAAGATTTATACACGAAGATGTTCCCTTAGTGTTATTTTATGTAACACAGAAGCAACTAAATCAGCCAGATGAAGGAATTGATTTAAAGCAAATTATGTTAGCTCTATAAATTATTATGCAATGACCTACGTAGTATTTTAGAAGACTTTTAATTATATGATTACATTTTTATGACATGACACTAAATGGAAAAGCATACAAAGTAGTGTCTATAGGATTTATTTATGTCAGAATATTTATTGAATACCTACTATATGCTAGTACCTAAGCGCTCAATATAAAATGCAGTAAAATGCAGACAATTCCTTGTTTTTGTGAACCTTAGATTCTACTGGAATGCAACTCAAAAAGAGCAAATAAATAAATCTGCAAGAAAATATCACATAAAATAAATGCTTAGACACACAAAACAATGACATAATAAAATATTATCAACTGTATAAAAATGCCAAAGTTTAAAGAAATAAAGCACAAAATTAACAGTAAATAATAATAATTTAAAACAAAGCAAATTTCAGGTGGCTTGGTAAATGGTCTAGAAAAATAAAGGTAAAATTATAAACAGAGTGTTTGGGCACTTTATGATTTGATCTTTGTCATAATCACAAGGCAGAATTTTCAGAACCCTTCATCTTTCTCACCCTCAAACCAAAAAACTCAGGAAGCACCAGCAACTGCTATGCTGAGGGAGGACCATGTATCTGCCAAGTCAGTTTGGACCAAAATGAATTCCTCAGTAATGCTAAAGGTAGAAAATTTTACAAGATAAATGATCCTTCCATAAACAAGCTAAGATGATATTTTTTACATTTCCACTTTCATTACAGTACAATGCCCCCACTCCCTACCCACACACACATACATTCACCTAAGTTCATTCATCCATTCACTGAGCCAATATTGCATGACTGGGACACCCTAAAAATCGTTAACACCCTCTAGAAACAGTACTCAAGTGCTACAGAATCTCAAAAACCAATTCCTAAAATAAAAACATTAGACTGCTTAAACATTTGTGCAAAGTCTAAACTGAAAATCCCTATAAATATTGCCACAAGTTGTGTAACACTACAGAAATTACCTCAGAAAATAACCCATGTAGACCAGGAACAGTGGGTGGCTCACGCCTGTAATCCCAGCACTCTGGGAGGACAAGGCAGGCAGATCACCTGAGGTCAGGAGTTTGAGACCAGTCTGACCAATATAGTGAAACCCCATCTTTACTAAAAATACAAAAATTAGCCGGGCATGGTAGCATGTGCCTGTAGTCCTAGCTACTCGGGTAGCTAAGACAGGAGAATCACTTGAACCTGGGAGTTGGAGGTTGCAGTGAACTGAGACTGCATCAGTGCATTCCAGAGTGGGCAACAGAGCGAAACTCTGTCTCAAAAAAACAAAAGAAAAGAAAAGAACCCATGTATGCTTAACACACAGAGACAGGTACCTGCATACACAGCTCAACGACATTTATTCTGAAAAAAATTACCCTGGAACAGATAACTGACAAGATACTAATAAGAATGCCTTCATACTCGAGGTAGAGAAATTGAGAAAACAGTTTATTATGCACTGAATTGTGTATCCACCCACCAAAATCATGTGGAAGCTCCCATCCCTGATGTGATGCATTTGGAGACAGGGCCTTTATAGAGGTAATTACAGTTAGGTGAGGTCATAGGGTGGGACCCTGATCGTATGGGACCTATGGCCTTATAAGAAGAGACACCAAACTCACACTCTCTGCACCACTTAGAAGAAAGGCCATCTGAGGACAAAAAACTCATAGGTAAACCGGAAAGTTGCCCTTCACCAGGAACTGAGCCCTGCTGGAACTGGGTTCTTGGACTTCACAGCCTCCAGAACTATAAGAAAATAAATCTCTGTTTTTTAAGCTACACAGTCTGTGGTATTTTGTTAAGCTACCTGAGCTATGACACACTGTAAGGTAAAATTACAGTAAGATTCATGAATAAAATCAAGATTCATCCCCTCAAAAAAAGCACAAAAATATTTCCAATATTCTGGAATCTTTCCTGAAAATTAAATATTACTCAAACTAATATTAATCACATTCTCCTTGAAAAGTCAGCTGTCAGGATGAAATATTTTATTATTAGAGATTAATCAGTTAAATAAATCACTGTGCGGAGGTTGGTAACATCATGAACTTCATTAAAACTGTAGGTCAGTAAATCTTATTGGTCCAGAAATCAAACAAAGCCCAAAATAATCTAGAGTCACTGTGGCAGAAACTGAAAAAAAAAAAAAACTCGCCTGATCCTTTGAGGCCCTTTGGAATGACAACCCAGTATCTTCTCCAGTCAGACATCCATTCTGAAGTAACAGCTAAGTGCACTGGGATGAACACACCACAGTGAGCCAGGCAGGGAAATCACCCCTTGGTCATCACTTAAGGGGTGACCAAGTGATAGTCACCAGTGCCTGGCTGTTCCTAACGCACCCCCGACCTCAAGCATCTACAACTCAGTCCTTAGACCTTTTCTCTTCTCTATCCCTACTCCCACCCTTCCTTATCTCACGGTTTTAAATGCCATATATATTCTGACAACTCCCTAATTCCCATCTCCAGCCCAGACCACTTCCATGAACTTTGAAACTGTATACCCAACAGCTAACTACTAGTATCTTCATGTGGATGTCTAATACACAACCATAATATGAAATTCAGCATGCCCAAAATTGAACTCCTGACACACCCCAGCAATCTGATGCTCGTAGTCTCCCCCTATGAGTTCATCGCAACCCCATATCTCAGCTGCTCAAGTCAAAAACCCTGGGGCATTCTTAATTTCCCTCCCTCCCACTTCTCACTGTCAGATCCACCAGCAAATCCTACTAGTGGTTCCACCTTCTAAATATGTCAAAATCCTACCACTTCCCCCACCTCAACTGCTTCCATCCTCACCTAAGCATCCCAGCTAGTCTCTGCTTTACTCTCTGTTCCCCAACAGACTGTTCTCCTATGATGCTAGAGCATTTCGGTCAAATAAGTCAGGTCACAGCTCTCTTCCATTTCAAACCTTCTAGTGGCCGTTCATCACATGCATGGTGTGATGAAAATCTAAAACCTTCACAATGACTTAAGAGAGCCACATGACCTGCTTCCTTCTCTCCCCTAACCACTGTCCTCATCTGTTACTCTCTCCCTCTCCCTCATTCTACTGCAGGTCTCCTCCCTCAAGACACACACTAGAGAGCAGCCCACCAGAGGACCTTTGCACCTGCCACCATCTCTCCTGGAATGTTCCTCCCCACCTACCTACACCTCTGTGCCTGAGTCCCTCACACCTCCTTCAAATCTCTGCCCAAGCCGGGCGCAGTGGCTCATGCCTGTAATCCCAGCACTTTGGGAGGCCAAGGCAGGTGGATTACCTGAGGTCAGCCTGGTCAACATGGTGAAACCCCGTCTCTGCTAAAACTGAAAAATTTAGCCAGGTATGGTGGCAGACACCTGTAATCCCAGCTACTCAGGAGGGTGAGGCAGAAGAACTGCTTGAGCCTGGGAGGCAGAGATTGCAGTGAGCCAAGATTGCACCATTGCACTCCAGCCTGGGCAACAGAGTGAGGCTCCATCTCAAAAAAAAAAAAAAAAGAAATCTGCTCAAATATTACCTCCTCTGCCTCACCCCAATTAAAACTGCAAGTCCTGAACCTCCTGACCCCTTTTAAATGATTTCCTTCTTTCCACTAGCATCTATTGTCTTCTAATATGCTATGTGTTGTTAATTTATTAATTTGTCTCCTTTACTCCCCAATTCTCCCTTTAGAATGTCAGCCTTATGAGGGCAGAAATTTTTTTGAGGTTTTGGTCTGGTGTGTCCCAGGGCCCAGAACAGTGCATGGAACATAGTAGGTGTGCAATAACTCACTGCTGAAAGGATGAAAAGTGTATGTGGCATTTCATTCCCACAAACACTGGGTTCTTAGAAGAGCCCAAAGCTTAGCAGACTTTTGATATATTGATTTGGACCCTTTCTTTGTATGCCCCACCTTGGTGATCTCACCTAACAATCTCATCGAGATCTGCTTGTGTTTAAATCCCATCAAGATTACTTTTGTAAGTAGATTAATAGGGCATAATTCTGGTTTAAGATTTACATTTAAAGGTGACATCGTAGGAGGAAAGACATTTAAAGAGAAAAAGAAAGAAATTTAAACCAATTAATCTATTTTCCACCTTTTTTTGGGTTTCTTTTTTCTCAAATAAAAAAAGGTCAAAATTCAAAACTATTACTGGAGTTAAAGTAAATACCACGTTACATTTTTACAGAGAGCAGGAGGTAGCAATCTTATTAGTACAGAAATAACTAAAAATATCACAAATTTTACTTTTTTCTCTGCATGTGATTTAATGGGTGTTGTGGGGGGGCTTCTCAGCAGAAGGTCACGAATAAAAAATTAACAGGATGGAAATTAACGCGATGGGAAATCAAAGCATCCAGGCTTCAAACCAAGAACATTCTGACAATGTCTTGCAAACTGAGGACTGACAAAGCATATTAATGAGAAATACTGTTAGAATGCTATTCAGATATGGGTCTTCAGCTTTCCAAAAGAATTGGTTTCAAAGAGGAAGGGGAAGTTACACATAGAAAAGCAAAGAATGTTCATGTTTTCCATTCCCTTCTGTACACCGAGCTCATGAGGTGAACCTTCATCTGCCCTGGCATAAGTCCAGCAATGCGGGATGGCCATTCAAGGAACTAACATAAGAAGCAGGACGGCACTGCTTACTAACATTAAAATCTACAGATACATCTAGTCAAACTGAGTATGTTTACCTCTGTTCAAAACAATCCAAAGCATAAGATCTAACATTCCCTCAGAGGCAGAAGGTGTCCTACACCCCAACCTACACTAACAGCATTATCTTTCATTTTAAGTACACATATAAATCTGCCAAACTCTGTTGTACTTTGGAGAAATAACTGAAGAAAAGCTTTAAATACTAGATATAGGCAAAATCATTCTAAAAGTATTATGATACCTATTGGATTCTTAACATTCAACTAAAGCCAAAACAGCAAGACCCCTCATACAAATGCATCTATTGATGCCATACCAGGCTGACATTACTAAGCGTCAGTAAGACTTTACCACTTGCCTACATAAGTCACTTTCTAAGCCATACAGTTGTCCATCTCTGCTGGGCTCAATTTGAGGTAAGGTTCTGATATCCACCAATCACAGCAATTCCCACCATGACACCCTGTTCAGTGGCCACTTCCTCCTTCAATGCTTTCCAGGCACTGCCCCCTCCACTCCACATTACTCAATTCTCAGAGAATGATTTTTAGTCCTAAACTTCGTATCTGATAGAATAAGATGAAACATCTTCCAAACTAATACTCTCACAAAACAGAAGACTCCCTATATTCCACCTATTTGGTTGAACAAAAACAGAAAGGAACCAAGTAACTATCCAACTACTGAGTATTTGAAAAGCAGACATGCAAGAATGCTCAACCTCATGCAATATAAGGAAATACAGGGCCAGGCACAGTAGCTCATACCTATAATCCCAGCACTTTGAGAGACCAAGGCAAGCAGATCATTTGAGCTCAGGAGTTCAAGACCAGCCTGGGCAACATGGCGAAACCCCATCTCTACAAAAAAAAAAAAATTAGCCAGGTGTGGTGGTGTGTGTCTGTGGCCCCAGCCACTCGGGAGGCTGAGGTGGGAGGATCACTGGAGCCCAGGAGTTCAAGGCTGCAGTGAACCATAACTACGCCACTGTACTCCAGCCTGGGTGACAGAGTGAGACTCTGTCGCAAAAATAAATAAATAAACTATAAAAGACATACAAATTAGAGCTGCAATGCCATACCATTTTAACTTGTTAGATGAGCAAAGATTAAACGTATGAAAAATCCCAGTGCTGGCCAGGATCGGGGGTGGGGGAGGGGAGACACAGGTACTCTCTGACACTTTACTGATGGAAGTACACTGTTAAGCATTTTAAGACTACAAAAAGGTCCACAAGATCAAATTTCAGAATCTAGAAGAAAAACATATACATATTTCCTAAAATGTAATCTGTGATGATAACTGAAACAGAAGCCGATTTGGGGATGCTATTTGACATTGGTAAAAACACAAGCAGGGTTTATCTCTTCCCCAACCTCCTGGCCACAGCTGGAGACAGACACTACCCAAAATGGGCCAGGTTTCCCTCTCAGGAATGTGGAATTGGGACTGTGTGGCTCTGATTTGGTCTGGTCACAGATATTTTTAAACAGTGGAAACATAAACCTCACATCATTTGAGGATTCAATAAACTGACTCCCACTTTGAATTTTTCAGACATACGCTCTAGGATTATTTTCTCCTTACATTCTTGTTTTTCCTAACCTTCCTTCTCATCTTTCTGATATGAAGAACAGTAATTTCTATCAGCTTATCTAATTATTGTATTTACTTCTACTTAAGAACATTATTTACAGTTATTTAATAGACTGAATCTTGTGTAACTAGACTCAAATTCCAAACCTCACCCTCTACTTCAGAATATTATTCTTGATGGGATTATGGAATTGGTGGTAAATTTTCTTTAGGTTTTGTTTTTGTTTTTGTTTTTTAAGTCCTATAGCAATCATAAATCAATGAATCCTCAAAGTAATTTTCCAAAAGAGACAAAAATAACTTTTGGTCTCTTCATTTTAAAAACTCATTTCAATTTAATAGTGACTGCCATTCACCAACAGACCAAGACCAATTTTTCCCCTTCATTTGTTCCATTATTTTCCAATTTGTTACAGAATTATACAAACTTCAGATCTGGTATGCCCTTCAAAATGTCAAGTTTGACTTTTGAGAATCACCACCACCTTGATTGTCTTCTCCCATGAACCCATTATTCTGTCCAGCAGCTCTCAAGTCTAAAAAAAGCAAAGAAGATATACATACTTATTTCAATCATAATAGTCAACTATGACAACACAAATAATTCAAGCTCTCAAAGAACTTAATTCTGCTGAAGATACAATCATGTTACATACTTCAACAATAATACTCCCCCATCCTGTTTGTGGAGAACTCTGAAAATCTAGACAATATGCTTCCTTTCAAAACACCAACTGGTTATAGAGGAAAAGAAAGAAACAGACAAATGATCTTGCCAAGAGCCAGTTCTGTAGTTTCCCTCCACTGAGTAGCCCTTTCAGTGGCTACAAAGATTTAAATTCAATCCTCGATTGGACTGATGATATACCGCCTTTTATTTATTTAGAATTAAAAAAAAAAAAAAAAAAAAGAGTTCAGGGAACTATAATTCAGCTGTTTCCAATTTTTGCAAGTATGAGGAGGACCCCTCTGCAATACTTTAAAAAAAATAAATAAAAACTGAGGATTCTTTTTAAAAAGAAACTGAAGATTCTTCTTTTTTTGAGGCAGGGTCTCACTCTGTCCCCCAGGCTGGAGTACAGTAGCACAACCCCGGCTCATTGTAACCTCCACCTCCCAGGCTCAAGTGATCCTCCGGCCTCAGCCTCCCAAGTGGCTGGGACTACAGATAGGTGCCACCAAGTCCGGCTAATTTTTTGTATTTTTCATAAGGACAGGGTTTCTCCATATTGACCAGGCTGAAACGGAGGATTTTTAAAATAGTTCTATCTAGTGATGAGAATATAAAAACCCAAAAAAGTTGTCAGCACAAAATAACTCTCTTAAAAGGACTTGCAAACATCTATAAAATAGCAAAACATGAATTTAATTTTTTTTTTTTTTTTGACATGGAGTCTTGCTCTCTTGCCCAGGCTGGAGTGCAGTGGCATGATCTCGGCTCACTGCAACCTCCACCTCCCAGGTTCAAGCGATTCTCCTGCCTCAGCCTCCCAAGTAGCTGGGACTACAGATGCATGCCACCATGCCCAGCTAATTTTTTGTATTTTTAGTAGAGATGGGGTTTCACCATGTTAGCCAGGTTGGTCTTGATCTGATCTCATGATCTGCCTGCCTTGACTTCCCAAAGTGCTGGGATTACAGGTGTGAGTCACTGTGCCCAGTTGAATTTAATCTTTTTATTACAGAGCCAGTTAATATCAGAATAAGGTCTAAAACCCAGTCTCCAGATTTATAATACAGGTGGGGCTCTTAGAATTGCTCATGGAAAACAGGTGTTTCTTAAGTATCCCTGACAATTCTCTTAGGAACTAGTCAAGCTGACTTGAAAGTTCTTATGGAAAAGTAAACAAAGATAGACAAGACAACTCTGAAAAAGAAGAGTAAGGGTAGAGAGCATCCCCTATCAGATATTAAAATGCTATAAAGCTTCAATAATTAAAATAGTGTAAATAAACCTATAATGTAATAGACTAGAAAATGCAGGAACTGACAAAGTATATATATGAACTCAGTATAAGATGGATGTGACATTTTAAATCCCTAGGGTAAGAGTTATTGGTTAAATGCTGTTGTAACAACTGAATGCTCATTAGGAGAAAAAAATAAAATTGAGTCCTCACTTTACCCTTTATACCAAAAGAAGTTTCAAATGTATTAATAGCAAAAATGTACAAAATAAAACCAATAAAGAACAAAAAGAAACATAAAAAAATTTTTTAATAATCTTGAAGAGGAAAACTTCTTTCCAAACATTATTGAAAAATAATAGAGGCCAAACATTAAACTACTTGAAAAAATCAAATATTACTTCATTATGGAAAATTCTATAAACAAAATCAAGATTACGTATCAAATGAGGACTTTTTGGGGTACCATAACTCTATCAACAAACCCAGAGTCCTATGACACCCAAGTATAGCACTCTCCCTATTCCATGCAATCTCAAATCACTTGAAAGGAAGCCTTTAACACAGTAAAAATCAAGTCATCTAACAGAATCCATGGGAATAACCCTAAACCTTTCTTCCTTGCCTAGGCCTATAAAGTAAATTTTCTACAGCACCATCCTCAGCTATTACCTCCACTCACATTATAAACTGTCAGCCACACAGTAAGGCAAGGGCTTTTATTATGCACTGGGGCGGGGGGACATGGTTTAATTTTAGCAAAAGATAGACACAGCAAAGCAATACAAGTCAAAAGGTTTTCTTAGGTTTGCTCTGGGATTATACGGTCTTAACTGCCAACACGCAGTTTCAGCAGTGAACACTTGCCAAATTTATAACATCAACAGAGATTTCTGAGCCCCTACTATGTGGAAGACATTATGCCAAACATGAGCTGAAGAACAGTCTTCTGCCTTCCGGAAGCTTACAATCTAACTTAGTCAAAGAGACCATGAGGTAAGGACATCTGCTTATCAACTAGCGATAATACAGAATTACGCTTTGGTCTTCAAAGCTTCCCATATGACTGAATACAGTAAAATTATAAAAATTATAGTTATTACTGAAAGGAAAGCACAGCTAACCACATGATTTTTCTCAAAGTCAGTGTGTAGGCATATCTAAGTGTTTCAACCCAATACTGTACCTGAAAGCACTACTATAACAGCATATCAGCTCAGCGAGGCACTCCATCCACAAGGTAATTAATGTAAACAGCTGCTGTTTACATTTGGATCTTTAGTTCTATACCAACTGGATTTCCATCGTTTTTATTATCCTTTATCCTTAGCTGGTATTTCTCCAAGTTCTTGTCAATTTGTTCTTCCTTTTTAACACAAAATATTATTTATTACAACTATAAATTGGCTTTCTTCAACTCAGTCCGATTTTTTTATGTTTTTCTTTCTTTTTGCATTCCACAGTACTGCTTGGGAAAATGGTATTATTTATGCCACGGTGAAAGCTCTGATTATCTGCCACCTCACTACTCTCCTTCCAGATGATGGAATGCTAGCTGTATTCCTCCACTCCCCTAACTATTTAGTGAGCATGAGTTAACAGACCTATCAGCGGAGTAACAACAGTTTTCATTTTTTAATTTACAAAGAAGACTTTGAAACACACAGTAAGAACTTTCTGAAAGGTCAATATATAGGGTAATACTGACTTTGCAAGAAATTCCAAAACTGCTTGTCCCATATATGCTTTCAACACACAATCACCAGCAACTAAAATTTCTGAATAATTATCTCACATCTTTCTTTGCTGCCTGTGAATATTTCCTAGATAACCGAACATAAAACTGAGGAATACTTTAAAAATTCCTTATTTTAACTTACAGAAGTAATTCAACTCAAGATAAATCATCTTTTACCTGGTAATTACAAAGAAATGACTAAAATTACAAGCCAACTCCGATAAGCCATCCTTAATAAATTTCTATAATACTAGTAATTCCACTGGTTAACGACCACAACTCTCAATATTAAATGCAGTGCGTTTACCTATACAGATTAACAGAGACCATACAGTCTTCATTTCAAATCCTAGGACTAGTTTCCACAAAAACTGTTCACTGCATAGTACTGGAAATTAAGGTCACCTTTTTCCTTTACAAATAACTACCTTAGAGAAGAAGTCTTAGTGAGTATATCCTGTGAATTAAAAAGACACTCTTTCACATTTGCCACAGTCAGGAATTTTCATTACCTTGAGATGGTTCATCTGTTTTCCAGCAGAAACCACTAGTCACCAAGCAAATGAAACAGGAAAAGGAAAGGTTCACCATTCTGTTAATTTACCGGTCCCTCGAAACTAAGTGATTAATATACGATGAGAGGGAAGAGAGAAAGCGGTACCTGGAAAGAAGTGACTTTGTTAGATGCTTGTTTGATCTCCATAATCCTGCAAAACCAAGTGTGTATCTTTTTCCCCCTCCAGGGAGGTGGGGGAGGTACCACTTAGAAATTAGGGGGTTAAGTAAACATTACAGGAAGTCACAAGTCCAATGCTCTGAGCCCAAACACACTTCACTGAATTGAGTTTTCAGAACCTTTTTTGAGTGGATCACATCTCTGGTAAGCAATTTCAGCTTCTATACTGCAAATTCTCTGGGCTACTTGAGTGGCAAGCACCCTCTGAGTGTTACTATCTGCTGCTGCTGCTGTGGCTATCTGACGAGACTGAAACAGGCTTTAAGTAGGCTCCAGATCATAAAAACAAACTACAACGAAGCCAGAGGGGCTTCAAAAGATGGTCAAGGCTTTCAGAAGTGGGAAAGGGAGGTTTAGAAATGAAATACAGAGGGTCGAGTACAAACAGCATAGCAGAGTGTGCTCAAGGTCATTCTTCTGAAAACCTGTTCAAAGAAATAACAAGTAATATAATCAAATTCATAATTAAAAAAATAATTTTCAATGAAATAAGGAATTTTCAATGAAAGATACTACCTAGCAGAAAATAAGTCCTACCTGGGCTTAAGGATCCTTCAACTCTTAGCTTCAACCCCACTTCTGCCTACTCTAATTATGAACTACTTTGCATCTTTAAGTATTTCCATTGTGAGTCAAAACAAAATAATAAACACTATAGGAGAAAGAGCTCTCGACTAGAATCAGGATTTCTTGACTCAGCTTTACCATTTACTTGCCATCTGTGACCGTTAAGAACCTTTCTGTTTCTTACCCATTACAGAAAATAATTGCTTTTTCTGTCTTTGCTTGCTCCCTTTGCAACCTGTCCCTATGTAACCAGGGTCATCTGAATAATAGGCCACCTTAGGTGGTATTGTACACATCAAATGAGATCACATAATTAAAGACAACTAACACCATAAATCATTATGCAAACATGTACCCTTATGAAAACTGATAGATGCTATCCACAGTGGCTGTCCAAACTGCTTTACCACGGCTGTTACTATCTTTTCACTAAGACCCTAGGCTTCAAATGACCACTTTAGCATTAATTTCTTTCTGCCCCCATTTTAAGCATCCATAGAGGAGCCTGTCATTATCTTTCTTACTAATTACCGCTCAAGGTATCAATCCTATTAGAATATATGTTATTAGCTGAAAAAAAGAGACCTACATTGGTTTTGCCCTGTCTTCCAAGGTATGGTCTCAAAACACACACAGATCTGAAGGTTTCTTAGGGATTTTCTTTCTATTGCTTCTTTCTTTACTCGGCCAGTTACTGGGCAATTTTTTGTTCTCGGTAAAGTACTCAGCACTTTATTTATTATTTACATTCTCTTACTTAAGTATGCTCTTTAAGTATAACACTTTGGTGTAGGCTTTCTTTTTTAGATTAGGAAATCAAGGATCACAGAAGCTAAGAAATGTCCCCGAATCACACAGCTAATAAATAACAGAGCCAAGATTTGAACACGAATCAGTCTGGCCCCAAAGCCCCTGCTCCTGAACTGTCTCATTAGGTCTTAAGAGGCAACCGATCATTCAGTTCAGAGCCTGAAACCTACCCAAGAGTGTAGGTATAGTCAGGAACCATCCATATATAATTGCACTTAGGTATAGCCAACTGTGGTCAGAAAGCAAATAACATTTATTAGAAGTGAAAAAGAAAAGAGAAAAAGAAGATCAAATGAGCTAGAAATCAAGACTCATGCAAAAAAAGTATCCTTTTAAATCCTATACACTGGCTTACAGTGAACCACAAATTTGGTTCAAGAACTTCTAAACAAGAAGCTCATGGATTACAGAATTTAGTGTCTATAAACCACAAATTTACCAAATACTCAAAGAATATTCCTTTATTCCTGACTCTAAAACCTGAAAATAATTTCAGCAAAGATAGTTAAGTCCATACCTAGTAACATCCTATGCCAAAGCAAAGGCTGAAGAATCACTTTATTTTTCTCTGTATTTCATATTCTAAATGATGCCTTCTATTCTGATTATATCAAAGCCTAGTTTATAGCAAATGACTGTCAAGGAAAGAATCTTCAGTAGGTGCTTTTTTTTTTTTTTTAAGCCAAGAGATTCTAACAGTTTTCCACTCATAATGCACCTATTTGGGACCCCTTCCCCACAAAAGCAGTGGTTTTATACTATTTTTAAAAAAAAAGCAGAACCTTTTTAACAAAAGAAACTGGGCCGGGCGCGGTGGCTCAAGCCTGTAATCCCAGCACTTTGGGAGGCCGAGGCGGGTGGATCACGCGGTCAAGAGATCGAGACTATCCTGGTCAACATAGTGAAACCCCGTCTCTTCTAAAACTACAAAAATTAGCTGGGCATGGTGGCGCGTGCCTGTAATCCCAGCTACTCAGGAGAGTGAGGCAGGAGAATTGCCTGAACCCAGGAGGCGGAGGTTGCGGTGAGCCGAGATCGCGCCATTGCACTCCAGCCTGGGTAACATGAGTGAAACTCCGTCTCAAAAAAAAAAAAAATTTTCCAAGCCCATGTGTCACTTCAGACCATCGCAATTTCTGAGACTAGGTCAAAGGCATCAGTATAGCAACGATTCTCAAATTTATGTCTCAGGACCTCTTACAGCTTTAAGACCCCAAGACAGAGTAAAAATAGAAAAGGAGGAAAAAAGAGAGTAATGAAACAGGAATGTCTTGAACCCAGGAAACAAAAAAAAAGCAAGAAAAAGTCACAGAGAAGTAATTAAGATGTCCAAGGGAGAATAATAGATTCAAATGAAAATTTTATAAAGGGCATTGAGGAAAAGTAGAAAAATAATCATAAGAAAGTGAAATTTAAAAAGTATGAAGGGTCAAAGCAGAAGTGAATAAAAAGGAAATGAGGCAAAGAAAGTTAAATATTCACATAATATAAATACATATACCTCTAAGATACATCAAACTCTGGAAGATAGTCAAAACACTAAAACGGAATATTTTAAACAATACTCCAAGAACATTTCTGAAAATAAAAGACCTAAATCTACACATTTTAAGAGCTGGCTGGGCGTGATGGGTCATGCCTGTAATCCCCATACTTTGGGAGGCCGAGGCAGGTAGATCAAGAGGTCAAGAGATAGAGACCATCCCGGCCAACATGGTGAAACCCCATCTCTACTAAAAATACAAAAATTAGCTGGGTGTGGGGGCACATGCCTGTAGTTCCAGCTACTTGGGAAATTTAGGCAGGCGAATCGCTTGAACCCAGGAAGCGGAGGTTGCAGTGAGCCAAGACCATGCCACTGCACTCCAGCCTGGTGACAGAGCAAGATTCCATCTCAAAAAAAGAAAGCCAACTGGGGAAAACTGACCAAGAACAAACAACCCCAAGGAATGGTATACAACTAATACAATTCTAGAGGCACAGGAGAGACACTGATCCGTTACAGTCAATGGAAACATCAGGGCTTGAGCGCCATCTAAACAAGGGATGACTAAAGAAACGTAAGCAAAAGGACTGATTACAAAGTGAGCATTTTCTGTATTTAACTGTAGAACTAAGAATAAAAAACAAAACAGAAATATGAGCTCATCCTGGGCTGGTAAGCTACAGGCCATGACATCCACAGAGCACTGTGCTGATCCATGAGTAATATAGCTGGGAGGCCCCCAACCCCATCCACCTCACTGTGGACCCAAGCCTCCAGAACGGCCACATGAGCATCAAAGCCTATGTTAGCACTTTAATGGGTGCTCCTGGGAGGATCATGGGAGTGATGTTCGCACTTCTGACAGTGAAATACACATACTATGACACTGAACACATTGGAGTTGGCCTGACTATGAAAGCCTGCTTTAGCCCCAACCGAGTGACTGGACTTTCAGCGACTTGCTGCAAGTAGGAGGGGCATCAGCTCACATCCAAGATGCCTCGAGCACAGTGTTGCAATATGCAAAGGATGTACTGTCTGCAAACGTGCCAGCTGACAATACCGTGGGCCGCTTCCTGATGAGCCTGGTTAACCAAGTACCCAAAATAGTTCCCAATGGCTCCAAGACCATACTCAACAGCAACATCAATGACCTACCTGGCCAACCTCAGACAGTCACAGATTGCCCTCAGACAGAAACTTGTAAACCTGTGAATTGACCCCAATCAGAACACCTGCCGGTCTAGGTCTCAACCCCAGGACTCAGAAGCGAAGGAGAAATGGTTTTTTTGTGGTCTTGAGTCACACTGAGACAGTCAACTGCTTGTGATTCTAATAAACATAGCCTACCTTTTGTGAACTTAAAAAAAAACTGACTACATAAAGATAAAATATTTGGCATGGGGGAAAAAAAATCAGAAAAGTCAAAACTAGGAGAAATATTGTAACATATACAAAGGAACATTATTCCTAAGGCAAAGAAAAAAAACTTTTAAAAAATGAACAGAAAAGGTACAAAAATTCTTTAGATATAATAGGCAATAGACATTCTCAAAATAATATAAAAATTTCCCTTGAACATAAAGGATGCTCAACTTCAATCATAATAAAGGCAATATAATTAAACTACACAAAGATTTTTTCACTCATTAGATTGGGAAAAATTTGAAAGCTTCACAATATACTCTAGCGAGCAGGCTACAAAGAAACAGGCACTCACACACTGCTCAGAGCAATGCAAAATGGTACAATCTCTACGGAGGAGAACTCAGCTGAGCCTAACAAGATTACATATACATTTATCCTTCAACCCAGAAATCCAACTTTGAAGACTTTATCCCCAAGTTAAACCTCCTGCAATACAAAAAAAAAAAAAAAAAAGGGCCGGGCGCGGTGGCTCATGCCTGTAATCCCAGCACTTCGGGAGGCCGAGGCGGGTGGATCACGAGGTCAAGAGATCGAGACCATCCTGGTCAACAAGGTGAAACCCCGCTTCTACTAAAAATACAAAAAATTAGCTGGGCATGGTGGCGCGTGCCTGTAATCCCAGCTACTCAGGAGGCTGAGGCAGGAGAATTGCCTGAACCCAGGAGGCGGAGGTTGCGGTGAGCCGAGATCGCGCCATTGTACTCCAGCCTGGGTAACAAGAGCGAAACTCCGTCTCAAAAGAAAAAAAAAAAAAAAAAAAAAAAAAAAAAAAAAAAACATGCACAAGGTTATTCATAGCCACATTATTTGTACTGTAATTGCAAAATACTGGAAACTACCTAAATGTCCAAACACAGAAGACTGGTAACCAAACTGCATTATATTCACACTATGTAAACTGCACTATACAGCCGTAAAATTAATTTTGAAGAGGTGCTCTGGAATCTGATACAGAATAATTAATTTCGAGGGTATGTTTGAAGTGGAAAAAAGCAAAGTGCAACAGAATTTATACAGTATGCCACCTTCTGTTTTTGAAAAAAAGGTAAATAAGAAAACATGCATGTATTGTCTTAAACTAGAAAACTGAGGTTGGTTATCTACAAGAGGGAAACAGACAAGGTCAAAGGGATGTGAGAGGGAGTGATACTTCTCTGAAACTACACAGCGTTTGTAGTTTTGTGTAGATTATGTTAAAAGAAAATTAAATCAACAAGGACCCTAAAACAAATGATCAAGTGGCAATTTAAATGAGTAACAAAACCACACTTAAGGAAAAAACTTGTCCATTTACCTAAAGTTAAAATATATTAGCATAAATGTTAATAATATCTTGTTAAAAATCTTTACTGCCTGTAGGATCTTTTAGGCTGTTCTCTTTTTCATAGCTGACATTGGTAATTTGTGTCTTCTCTCTTTAATTTATTAATCTCACCAAATTGATTCATATCATCAATCTTTTCAGAAGAACTAGTACTGCACATGTTCTCTACTGTATATTTATTTTCTATTCTATGAATTTCTCCTTTTTTAATGCCTAGCTACTTCCTCTGGGTTTAGTATGCTGTTCCTTTCTAACTTCTTGAAACTGATGTTCAGATCATTGAGTATTTTTCAGGCTTTCTTCTTTCCTAACACATGCATGTAAGGCTATAAACTTTCCCCTGAGTATGACTTTAGCTACACCCCACACATTTTTATATACTGCATTTTTCATATTAACTCTAATCAACATATTTTGCGAAATTTTCTAATTCTCATTGTAATATCTTCCTTGATCATGGAATACTGAAAAATGGTTTTCTAGTTACCTTTTGCTATTGCTTTTAGCTTAATTTATAGAACAGTCATGTTTGAAATCAATCTTCTAAAATATACTCAAACTTGCTTTTGCCAACAAGCTGATAGCTAGTGTCCAGTCTACTTACAAAAAAAGTGTATTCTGCAGTTAGGTACAACATCCAGACACACTGAGGCAATTTTATTAATTGTGTTGTTCAAGTCATCTATATCCTTTGTTCTATCGGTCGCAGAGAAAGTGCAAAAAAAGAAACTTCCCTCTATGATTGTGATTTTATTTCCTCTCCCTACTTCTTTTTATTTTATTTATTTATTTATTTATTTGAGAAGGAGTCTTGGTCTGTCGCCAGGCTGGAGTGCAGTGGTGTCATCTCGGCTCACTGCAACCTCCGACTCCCTGGTTCAAGCGATTCTTTTGCCTCAGCCTCCCAAGTAGCTGGGATTACAGACATGTGCCACCATGCCCAGCTCATTTTTGTATTTTTAGTAGAGACGGGGTTTCACCTGATCCCCTGACCTCATGATTCGCCCACCTTGGCCTCCCAAAGTGCTGGTATTACAGGTGTGAGCCACCATGCCCAACCCTTACTTCTTTTTAAATTGACATTATAATAATTAAAATTATCTCTAGATGATCTAGACACCTCATTATAGAAAACAGAAACGTGAATATCCTCTTTTACACTAATTTAAAGTGGCAGCAATTTTTTCAGCTAATTATTATCCAAAATAGCTTAATATCACCTATCCCAAAAATAGAATCATTTTTATACATATCCTTCAAAGTTTAATTGGGTCATATCCAATAACTCCAGACAGTAGACCAATCTGCCTAATTACTGAGAGGTACATTGTGCAACTAATTCATACTGCCAGACATATGGGGAAAGTAGCAATAATCTACAATACATTCCACAGACAAATTACTGAGACGTTTCTACAGTCCTAAACTTCCCAAACCAAAATTACTCTGGTTCTGCTCTCTGGCAAAGATGTCAAATATTCCACCCTTCAGTTCCCATGGTGCTGTATCCTGCTGAGCTAAGATGCCACCTTAATATCACTCTAATACAATGCTCCAGACTGCAGTTGTTGGCACTGGCATGTGATCTAAAAGCCACCAACCACTCATCTTTGGATGCGTACTTGCTCACGTGGTCAACAGGTGGGGAAAAGTCCTGTGTGCAAGCAGTCCTTCCAAGAATCTCAGAGCTCTGATATACAATCAGTCTTGATCGGTGCCCTCCAAGTTCTCAGGTCAGGGTGTCACCTTTGGTTTGGATCAGGAACCCCTGCCATACCATCCCAGGGCACCTTTTGTTTCTCTGTCAGCAGCAGTGCATTAAAGTGATCTCTTTATTCTGCTATGCAGTTACTAACAGCTCCTCGTGGCAGGAACCACTGATTCATCCAGCAGCCACAGCACTTAGCAATACCTAGCACATAGACCCACACCTTCTACCTTTGTCTCCTATCTATCCTCTACACAGCAGTCCTGGCAATCCTCTTATCATCTAACTCAAACATCATCATTTCCCTGCTCAAAACTTTGCAATGGCTCATCTTACTCATAATAAAATCCAAAGTGCACCACAGTTTATAAGCCTATACAATCTGTCCCTTTACTACCTCTGCATGATGCATCCCCCCAACCCCCCTGCTGCCACTCAGGTACCTCAAGGGGGCACTTGCTGTTTCTCCCCAAATAAGGCTCATTCCCAAAATATTGGCCTGGCTGCTTCACTTCTTCACTTCTGTTTGCATCTCTGTTCAAATGTCATCTCAGATAGGCTTCCCTGACCACCCTATCAAAAACAGCAGTCTCTGATACTTTCTCTTCACTCGCTTTGCTTTCTTACTACACACACACACACACACACACACACACACACACACGGCTATATACGAAAGAAAGCACAGTAAAGCAAAGCAAGTGAGGAAAGATTTTATATATATATATATATATATATATATATATATATATATATATACACACACACACACACACACACACACACATATATACTTTAACATGTTGTTTATTAGCTTTCTTCCCTACTACAATGTTGAGTCCCATCAGAAAAGGAAGAAAATATGTTCTCCAAAACAAGGGTCAGGGATTTTTAGTGTAAAGGGCCAGATAGTAAATATGTTGTGCTGTGTGAGTTAACTTCTGCTGCCACTACTTACCCCTTTCAGCTTTGCCTTGCAGCACAAAAGCAGCCCCAGACAAGAAATAAAAGAACAGACAAGTCTGTGTTCCAAGACAATTTTCCTTACAAAATCAGGAAAAGAACCAAATATGGCCCATAAGCTATAGTTTACCAACCCCTGATCTAGAACAAGCTTGCCATGCAGGATATTGATTTTGAACTAACCAACCACCTTGGTCTCTAAAGCTACTTTTAATTGACAAAATACTGACACTCCAAGCGCATCAGTAACAATAACTTCAAACTATCTTCTATACATCTTCCACCAAAAAAAAAAATCCACCTGAGATCAATTATATTCCTAAATGACTGTTTGAGGGATATGAAGTGTGCTTATTCTCACAACCAGAAAATATATAATAAATCACGTTAGTCTGACCCTCCAAATTTTGATTACTGTACTTTTACTTCATTTAAGGACATTATGATAAACGGCCAAACAAGAACCACTGTTCGATGTACCAACATGAATGCCACTGAGCACATCACCTACTACACCTTTCAGTGTAACCAGTTCAAATCCCCAAGTGTTAAATGGGGAACATATTAAGGAAAAGAAACTGGTATGTTCTTTATGGATGGTGAAAACAACAGCATAGAGCTGAGGATGATTTCCTTTCACTGTGGCCACCAGGATGCTCACCCAAGTTCCCAATCAGACCAGGGCAGAGACTAGTTATGCCACCAAAGCCCTGTCAGCAGCAGTGCATTACAGTGATCTCTTTCTTCTGCTACACTATGCTTTCTTCTGCTATGACCTCTCTTCTCCTGGGATGTATAGCTCTGCTACGTGTCCAGCCTAAAGTAAGCTAAGAGAGGCCATATCTGAGTACAGCTAGTAGGATGAGAAGCAATGTGTACTGGTCCATAAAAACGTCCCACAGGACTGTCCTCATTCCCCACCCACTGGCTGAACTGAGCAGTTTCCCAGTTCCTATAGGAGGCTAAGTCACAAGGTGGAAAAAAGCTGACTACCTGAACAGCCATGTGGATGCCTAACCCATGACGACCCCAACATAAGCTTCCATATGGGTGAGAAACAGATGCTTCTTACTCGTAAGTCACTGAAATCTGGCAGTTATTAAAGCAATCCTCATGTCTAAAACACTGCCTATGGAGACTAGAACCTTATTAAAGTAGAGGTTTTGTTGTATTCATCTCTAGTCCTTATATACTCTTTATTTTCATTCTTTATATTTAGCTTTATTATTATAAGCTAAACCAGATCTTCATTTAATGACAGAGAGAAAAGCCTCCATTGCTTATGTTTGATAAATCATCTCAAATAACAAAAATCTGAATAAAGTACATATTCCACTTAAACCAAATTCTATTTGTAACTTTCATTTACACACGGTTCATCTAAATTACGCACGTGTCCAAAAAGAGAAAGAATGCTCAGTAAATATTAAATGCAGGGCAATATTGTCTCAAATGAAATCTGACAATCATCAGAACCCAAATAGCCTGAGAAATAAAACCACAAGTTTCTGAACTCCTGTGTGGCAAGAAAAAGTAATCATAAATGTAGCTTAATGTGAAGTAGCTGTTCTAAACTCTTCGGTGCTTAATCCCTATACAATTCTTTGAAAAGATGTTCTGAAGTTTTGCAGTTTTCAGAATTTTTTTTTCTTTTTTTCTTTTTGTGGGAAGAAGTTTTCAATGAATACTATGTAACACAATGAACAAACAGCAGAGCAGCTACAAAGATTTTAAACGGCTCAGGCACGAACTTCATTTCCATTGATAAACTTTGTAACCATTCAAATTGTAATGCCAACTTTTGAAAAGGAGTAAGGTTTCAATAATCTTCCTGCCTGGGATATCTCAAAGAACAATTCACATTCTAGGGAAGACCTGGGAAACAATGTTATTTGCAGTACATAATTAAAATCTGAAGACAAGTGTTTGGAGAATTAGGGAGTTTTTGTGTATTTCTGGGTTTCTTATCAAAAGCTAGTATAATTAACTCTAAAAGATATATGACAAATACTATATAGAAAACCAAGCAGGGAGATATGTTTTAAATTCTACAGGGCGTTTTTTTTTGTTTGTTTTTTTTTAATGTGTTTTTACATTTATATTGAAAACAGACATGTGTTCTATACTGGAAAATTACAATATTTCTGCCAAAATTAAGACCTTACTTTAGAAGAGATGTAAAGTCAGTCTCTTCCCTCTCACTGTAAGCTGTGCAATAGCCACAACCTCTCTCAGAACAATATAAACATACTCATAAGTTGCTCCCTCTCTCTTTACCATGTTTATGGTTAATGGCATCCCTCAACTTGGAATAGAGTTTCTTCCATGCACCACAGGAAGCAAGTGAAATCCATGAGCCCTTCCATAAACATTCTTATTTTATTTTATTTTATTTATTTTTGAGAAAGTGTCTCCCTCTGTTGCCCAGGCTGGAGTGCAGTGGTGTGATCTCAGCTCACGGCAGCCTCTGCCTCCCAGGTTTGAGCATATTGGCCACCCAAGTAGCAGGGATTACAGGCGCCCACCACCATGCACAGCTAATTTTTGTATTTTTAGTAGAGATAGAGTTACACCATGTTGGCCGGGCTGGTCTTGAACTCCTGACCTCAATTGATCCACCCATCCAGGCCTCCCAAAGTACTGGGAATACACCGCCCAGCCCATAAACATTAATTCTTAATAAACATTAAAGCCTACCACTCTGGGAGGCTGAGGTGGGAAGATTACTTGAGCCCAGAAGTTAGAGACTAGCCTGGATAATATAACGACACCCTATCTCCACAAAAAATATAAAAATTAGCTGAGTGTAGTGGCACAAGCCTGTAGTCCAAGCTACTTGGCGGGCTGAGGTAGGAGGATGCTTGAGCCCAGGAGGTCAAGGCTGCAGTGAACCGAGATAGCAACAGAGCCAACAGTCCGGGCATAGAATGAGAGACCCTGTTTCAAACAAACATTAATTCTAACTTAGGACAGACTATGCACCAGCAAAGAGTTGCAACGCCAATTCAGAGCTGAAATCTGCCTAGGTAATATCCTAATACAGGACTATGTAACAAAACAGGCAAAACAAAAACAAAAATAACCTTGTCATGTACATATTTTGAGAGGTTAGAAAATAAGTGATGTTGGCCAGGCGCGGTGGCTCAAGCCTGTAATCCCAGCACTTTGGGAGGCCAAGGAGGGTGGATCACGAGGTCAAGAGATCGAGACCATCCTGGTCAACATGGTGAAACCCCGTCTCTACTAAAAATACAAAACATTAGCTGGGCATGGTGGCGCTTGCCTGTA
>NW_016107418.1:4637667-4668064 GCF_001604975.1 Cebus imitator
AAAAAAAAAAAAAAAAGAAAGAAAATAAGAAAATAAGTGATGTTACTAGAGCAAAATGGCTCAGATCATACTGTGTAAGTTACTCAGTAGTGATCATGTCCTGCTTATTAGATAATCTTTGAACCAAATAATATTTCACATAACATTTTCAGTCAATGTAAAAATATTTGTTGAGTACCTACTATGTGCAAAGAATGAACCACTTCATCCATTTAGCTGATAAAATACGGCCACATTGATTCCAGTTCAGTCAATCACACCCATACTTTGGTACTGCAATATAATTTCACCAAGCTTCTGGAGTGCACAAAATGGATAACAGCTCTCAATGAGAGGATGCTATGAGATGAACTAAAATGAACTGCCACAGCATGCTAATAAAATCTTCAGCACGCACTAGAGCAACTTTTAAAACTCCAATTCAGTTTTCAACTGCTAGAAAACAGAAGTATTCCAAGATCAAAGATCACAAAGGCTGTGAGAGGACAGCCGGCAGGAGAGGCACCAAGTGTTACCACAGTGAACCAAGTGCAAGACCCAAATGAAGGTCTCTGTATGGCTATGGCATTCAAGAGGTTATCTGACAAGCTGGAACACACATAATACGCAAAAATTATATACAAGGCACCACCCTATGCGGTTCCTGTCAACAAAGAGTCTGTGAGCTGATTAGCAAGATAATCTATCCTGTTTTACCTCGCTTGAATATAAGCTTTCTGGGGGCAGCAGCTTGGTCATGTTAAACATTCTTATCACTGCTAACTAGAACAGTACCTCAGATACAGCTGGCATACAAACTTGTGGGCTGACTTGGGTATCTAAAGCAAAAACTAAAATAAAGAAAAAAATACTAAAAAGGTTCAAGAACATATAACACAACAGAAGATATCTTCAGATTAATTTCAAGATCACTGCTCCAAGGTCAGAGGGCACCCTAAGAAAAGGTCCCAGGGAAATTTCAGAAATTACGAAGTTGGGAAGTCATCCCAGATGCTGAGCTCAGAGCCAACGCCTAGAAGCCCCAGGGGACCTAAAAGATGAAAAATGCCCTAGAATGTCTGTGATGCGTAAAATGTCTTAAAATTTGAAAAAGAAAAAAAAAGTCAACAAAGGAAAAGAGCTAATCTCCCAGAGAAGAGGCACATATGCAGGCAAAGAGAAGAAACAGAGGCATCTTTGGATCCAAAGATTAAGGTTGAAATGTAAGTGTAGAAAAACTTTTTTTTTTTTTGAGATGGAGTCTCACTGTCACCCAGGCTGGAGCACAATGGCGTGATCTCAGCTCACTGCAACCTCCACCTCAATGTGGTTCCTGCCAACAAGGAGTTTGTGAGCTAGTTAGCAAAATAATCTATCCTGTTTTACCTCACTTGAATATAAGCTTTCTGAGGGAGCGGCTTGATCATGTTAAACATTCTTATCACTGCTAACTAGAACAATGCCTCGGACATAGCTGACATACAAACATGTTTTCAAGCAATTCTCCTGCCTCAGCCTGCCAAGTAGCTGGGATTACAGGTGTGTGCCACCACACCTGCCTAATTTTTTGTATTTTTAGTAGAGATAGGGTTTCGCCATGTTGGCCAGGCTGGTCTCAAACTCCTGACCTCAGGTGATCAGCCTGCCTCGGCCTCCCAAAGTGCTGGGATTACAGGTGTGAGCCACCGTGCCAGGCCTAACTGTGGAAAAATTATTCCAATCTAAAAACATCTATGAAGGCGGGGTGATGCAACACGTTGGGAAGCCAAGGTAGGAGGGCTGCTTGAGCCCAGGAGTTCGAGACTAGCTTGGGCAACATAGTGAAATACTGTCTCTATAAAAAATAAAAATAAACACATCTATGAAGATAGGCAGATAAGCTCTGACACAAAACAAACAAAACTGGCACTGAGGTAAGTAGCAGAAAAAGCACTGGCAGGAGAGAGTATTCTGTCCAAACAGGACAGCAAAGGAGGACAGTCAGCCACAAAGACATTATGACCCGGAGACACATCGGCACCTAGAAAAAGACCAGGCTGAGAAACAGCCGCCCTGCAAAGGAGCAACCAGTCCTCAGAAAAGCATGTCTTGCAAGACAAAAAGTATTACGACGACAATTCAAAAAAAGAAAAAATAAAGTCACTGCTAGTAAATAGAGAGGAAGGGGAGGGGTAGGGGAAGGGGGAGAGTATAGGGGAGGGGACGGGGAAAGGAGAAGAGAAAAGAGAGGGGAAAGGAGCCTGCACCAGATGCCCCCTCCATATAATGTCATTCTCTCCTCTTTATAATCAAGTTTGGGAAAGAACCGGCTTCCCTCCCTCAATGCCCTTCACTCTGTAATCCGCAACAATGAAGCACCAAAGACTTCTCACCAAGTCCATTCATCATGTCCTCAGGCTAACTCCAGTGGAAACTCTGAAACCAACCTTTCTCTCTGTTCTTTACTAGCATTTAAACATGCTCAAATCCCTCCATTTAAAAAACAAAAACCAAGTTCCCCCTTTACCTTCCCTCCCTATAGCCACCTTTAACTACCAGCATCAAACTTACTGAGCATTGCTGTCTACACATGCTGGGCTCCACTTCCTCACTCTCACTCACTATTAAATCCTGATACAAACTGGCCTGCCCCTCCCATCCCTGTCATGTCACTGTTGCCTCTGCTGTGCCCTGTACTACTAACAGCTCCCAGCAGCTGAGCGTGCTCTACCTGCTGAGGTTTCCTTGGACACCATGATCCCCATCCTTCTCAGTCCCAGTGTGGGAGCCTATTATCTGCTTCTTTTTCAAACACAAGAGTGCCTCAGATCTCACTCCACACCACTCCTTTTCTTACTCTATACACACTCCTCAAATAACCTCATCTACTCCAACAGCTTCCATTAACAAATACTGCACAGGCAAAGGCAGGAGTTTCAAAACTTTCTCTGCTCAGCACGCCCTTAAAGTCTCAGGCCAAAAGGTATGCTTATTGAATAAAGAAAATGTTAACAGTGTGGGTATTTATGTCCTAACAACTTGGTACCAACTTGAAAAAAATACACTTTGAGAGAAAACGGTATTTTTATTTCATTCTTAAATAACCACAAGTATTTATTGATACAGTATGTGTGCACCTGTTGAGCACTGCACAAGTTCTCTCAAACCTTTCCCAGTTTGCTGTGGCACCTTAGCTGAAAGTCTGGGAAACTCTCAAACTGTTTGGGACAGTTTGGGACAGCTAGTAACTCTCAGATGCGTCTCTCCAACCCAGACAACTCCTGATGTCTGGATCCCTAGTGCAGCCAACTGAACACGATGTCCCCTCGGCACCTGAAACATAATCCAGCCAAGTGTGACCCATCATCTTTTCTTCAAAATGGATGCTGCTGTCCCCACCTAAGGACATTGTCATCACCCAACCACTCAGCCAAAGCTGGGCACTGCCCTCAACTCCTCCCTGCCCCAACTCCCCAGCCATACATACACATACATAGCCAATGATCAAATCTCAGCAATTCTACCTCCTCAAATTTCCCTCCTTCCAGCCTTCCCTCTTCTAATCCATTCTCCAAAGAGCAAATTTGACCATGTCCCTCTTTTGCTTACAATTCTTCAACCATTTCCTATTCCCCACAGAAGAGTCCGAACTTCACACAACAGGGAGTTCAAGATTCAACAGGAATCTTGTGATTCAACAGGAATCACAAGACCCCACATGGCACAGCCCCTCATTACTTCTCCTCCCTCACTTCTTGCCACTTCCCTGCTCTTGCCTGCAACCACCCCACTGGACTTAACTCCTGGTGTTTGTGGTTGCACCAGTGCATCACCTCCTGACCATCTTTGTACACTCTCTCCTCAACCTGGACTTTGGTCAATTCCTCCTCATGGTGCTTCCTCTGGGAGGCTTTCCTGTCTCTCTGAATGTTCCTAAGTTTGGGTTTATGGTCCTCTTCTGAGCTCTTGTTGCCGGCCCCTTTCAGAATTCATATCATACATTGTAACCAATGGTTAAAACTCTTTGATACTGAACTGCACAGCAATCTCACTGGGGGCTGACAGAGGTAACTGTCCTGTTTATCTCTGTATCCCCAGCATATATGAAAACTCTGAAGTGTACTGAATGAATAAAGCAAGTGAATAAATGGATTAGGTCATGCATGGGGCTCCCGCATCCATCACTGATTACTGACTCTATCATGGTACTTATCACATTTCACTGTAATTGCTTGTCCTGGTATACTGTGAACATCTTGAAAGTGCCTGTCACTTATTTTTGCAACTAGTGATTAAAATAGTGCCTGGTACTTAGTAGGCATTCACAAAATGGTTTGTTTTTTTTTTTTAACAGAAGGTTGTACATTTAATCTACAGTGTTAAATGGAAAAAAAATCCAGAGGGATATACCCGATATTATGGTTACCTCTGAAGAAAGAAATAGGAAGAGGACAACAATAAGAAGGGAAAAAGAAAACTGAGAATTTTTAACCTCTATAAATCTCTATGTTGATATTTATTTTATAATGTACATAATTTACGTATTACTGACATAAAATATTTCTGTATTACCATAAAGTGAAGCCACAGGTAAAAAGATCCAGTCCTGAAGAAGAACGTGTGGGGAAGTCAGAAGTATTTGGTTACACATGCTCAAGAGCAAAGCCAAAAAAAAAAAAAAAAAAAAAAAGCCTGACTTGAAAGAAACTGAGCCGCTGAAAGATTCAAGGTCTACAGCAATGGAGCGCCACCCCCAAGTGAAAAACATGATCTGTGAGTACTCTTCAAAGAAAGTCGTTGGTACTCCAAAGACGACCGCTACTACTAGCCCATGAGTAAGGACAATTCATTTAATACTTATAATGCAATTGCTGTAATCAAAACATCCCAATAACCAACCAAAAGCTTACTGGCCACATACAGGTTTCTACAGGAACTGTAATGGGTGACTACAAAGACACGCTCACAAGAGACAGGAGGCTACAATGTTGGCAAGACCACTTAGCAAAGTGTGTTCCACCTTTATTTTCGGAATTGTTGAAGACAGTGAAGCACATCACTGACTATTAGGTTGTACATTTTAAAGCAAACAGATTTTAAAAAACAAATGCTGTTAAGCAACTTCAGGTCAGCAACTGAAAATGCAAGAACAATTTCTCTGTGTAGATAGTTCTAGAATTAGCACAGATTGGAAGGTAAATATACATAGTGGACCAAACGTTCCAATCTTTAAACATGTGAAAAGACACAGCTTTGTGAATCAACTAAGAAAATCTTTCAAAATGAAGAAAAATGAGTACTACACTGAAGTCATTAGAACCCTGGGAGAAGGGAGCTGGAGAGGACACAATGAGAATGCCTTTGGGAAAGGTCAAGCCCAGCTTTCTTTTGTTTAACCTCTCAAGCAGATAAAAGAACTAGCTTTAAAGAACCACGGCATTGTTTAACTGCTAGAAAAGAGTTGGGTAAAGCACATATAAAAAGAAGCAATAGAATTTGCCCTAGAGGCAATAGAAAGATTAGTCAATTACAACACTTTGAACTTAGTTTTGATAGAGTCGAATTTTAAGTTTTAGACAAACCTAGTTTTTCAGATGCAAAATATTTCAAATAGTTATCCTCTCTCCCTTATAAAATGTAGATTCTGAATCTTGCTAAAATATGCTGTTATGCATTTGATTTGAAGAGCTGCAAAAAGTGGTATTTTTAATTTTCTGCTTTTGAAAACTCAAAGACTGTTGTTGGAAGTAAACTGCCAATTTAAAAATTAACCTTAAAATGAGAAAGAATTCCTATGATGCTCCCATTCATCCCTAATCCCATCACATAGTTTCTGATTAAGAACTCTCCTCGCGACCAGAGAACTCTCCGCTGCAGAGGGGCCAGATCAAGAAGCAATCGCTACTGCCCGTCAACATCACAAACCAAGAAGATCCTGCCCTCACTAAAGCCCCGGCGCGCGAGTAAAGTCTCCCGGGGATGATACCCCCGGGTCGACACGGCTCCGGGTGCGCGGTCCCCTGCACTCGCGGGCCGCCCCACCTCCTCCCCTGCACTCTGTGAGTCCAGCCTGGCCTCCGAGGCCGGGAGCCACGCGGCCCCGCAGCCTCCAGGGAGAGACCGCCCGCAACCGCCACGCACGCGGACACCGAGAGGGCGCAGGCCAGGGCGGGGAGGGCCGGACTCTGGGGGCGGGTGACGAGCGGAGCTGGACCAGACCCGGAGAGGGCGCGCAGACACTGAAGGAATCCGAAGGTACTGGACGCGGGGCGGCCCAAGGCGTCGTGCGTGGGGCGCGAGCAAAGGCCAGGGCGCCACTTGCGGCGTGGAGGGCGGGTGGCTGCCCCGCGTCCAGGGAGCGCGCACCAGACGGCTACGGGCCGGAGGCGCGGGAGAGAAGGGCCGCCCGGCCGCGCCGTGACGGCGAGAAGCCCCTGCTGGCGCGGGAGCCAGCCGGTAGGATGCAGCTGGGCTGCGGGGACAGGCGCGGGGCGGCGCCAAAGCCCGCAGTGGGCCCCACCGCCCGAGCCGAGCGCGCGGCGATGCAGCAACTTCAGTTGGCCGTGGGGCCGCCCCTCCCCCGGCAGCCGCCCGGCCGGCAGCCGAGAGGGCCAGAGCAACCTAGAGCTGAGAGCCTGGCCGACCGCAGCCCTCACTCACCGCTCCGCGGTCCGGCCGCCAGCGCGGGGGCTCCGCTCCGAGCTCCATGGTCCCGCCGCACCGCGGCCGCCGGCGCACCCGCCTCGCACCACACCGCACGCAGCGGCGCGACCGACGCCGCCTCCGGCCCGGCCACGGCCGCGGCCACGCCCCCTCCCGGCGGGTGGGGGGCCGGCCGGAGAAGGAGGGAGGCTCAATGCTGGCTCCACCAACCAGAGTCCAGTCACCGGGCCGCTTCATCAGGATTGGCGAGCGCCTAGCCCAATAGAGAGCTGGCGAGCGCGCGGAGCGTCGGTGCCGAGGGGCGGGGGATTGCGGAGGAGGTGGCTCTCACCCTTCGTCCTCCGCCCCCCGCTCCGGATGAGGCTTAGGCAGAGTGCTTTCCAGAAAGGAGAGGTGGGGATACTTCGAGCCAAGGGACCCTTGTATCACCCCTGGTTGCTAGGTGCCCATTACAGTACCTTTGAGTTTGCGCGTATATCCTAATCCTCCCTGGGTGTTGAGGGCTCATGCACAGAGGTCCTCTACCTGTACGGTGTCAGACGTCCTGCAGGGCTGAGGCTTCAGGCAACTCTGAGGACTGTAGCTCTATCATGGGTTGGTTAAAATCGTTAGCATTCTGCCTTTAAAATCTTCCCATCTCCTTCTACACAGAATATTCTGTTTTTATCACCCTATCTCCAATCTATCTCTACCCCAGATGTAAGGAAATCCACAATGCTTATTAAAAATGAGATATCCCTGAAACTGCCAATATAAGCCCTGCCACAGTGGAACATAGCCACGTGCGACCGGTTGACTGAGGGATAAACAAACTTAAGAAAAAGAAAAGAGGAGGAAAGGAAAGGAAGAGAAGAAAAGATAGAAAAGCCAAGTATGTTCTAGGAAACAAAGGAAAGGGGTTTAAAAATATAGAATAAAAATGTTATCTTTATTTTAATTTGCATGTCTTTATTCTTTTTATTTACTAATAGGATCACTAAATTGAAAACCTTTTAGGAAAAAATTTTAAATTCCAATGAAGAGTTGAAGAAACACTAATTTGATTTGCTCTTGTCTTTACAGATGTGTAATAATGATCAACATCTGATCTAGCTAGCGACAACTAAAAGTTGGACAAATGAATAGCACTTGATAATTTCACCAAAGTTCGCAACACCAGAAATGCAGTAGAGAAATCATGCGCCCCCTTCATAAAATGTCTAATCTATTATCCTGCATTACTTCCAAAGGAGGGATTTTTAAAGCTCTGCTTAAAGATTATGTATATTCAGTTTCCATAATGTGCCATCATAAAAAAAAAAATGCTGGTAATTAACAAGGTAAACAGGATTTTTGGTGAATAATCACAGTGACCCAGTATTTTAAATATTGATACTAGAGTGATAAATTTCTGCTGAATTGAAAGCTAAATTGGCATTCAAATTAAAATGACTTTCCTTCATTTCATCTTCACTTACCCAGGGGAATGGCTTCCATATCTATATTTAGGTCATTAATTTAAAACTAAAAAATATGAAGGTATAGATACCCAGAGTGTTTTCAAGGTTGCTAATCATATTTTCCCTGGCTGCTCCCCTCTTCGATGACCCCAGCCTTATAAACTCCTGCTACATTTAGTTTGCACTCACTGTTAGCCCTTGATCACATTATCCCGAAGTGTTCAGGCTGGTTTCATATAGGTCAGTCTTGTTTCTCCAATTAGATCATCATTTCCATGAGGATAAGGTCCTTATTTTACAGTCCTCTTTCCTCCTTTTATAATGACTAGTAAAGTGCTGAACATGTGGTAAATATAATTCTATTCCTAGTGTTATGGTTCATAATACAAAGAAATTATTTCAAATATGATCTAATGTGAACCAGTCCTTTAAATAAAAGTTGTAGCTGGTTGCAGTGGCTCACGCCTCAATCCCAGCACTTTGGGAGGCCGAGGTGGGTGGATCACCTGAGGCCAATAGTTTGAGACCAGCCTGACCAACATGGAGAAACCCTGTCTCTACTAAAAATACAAAAATTAGCTGGGCGTCATGGTGCATGCCTGTAATCCCAGCTACTGGAGAGGCTGAGGCAGGAGAATCACTTGAACCTGCGAAGCAGAGGTTGCGGAGAGCTGAGATCACACCACTGCACTCCAGTCTGGACAACAAGAGCTAAATTCCATCTAAAAAAAAAAAAAAAAATTGCTCAGAGCAGCCTTGTTAGAGGATTAGAGCCCACCACTAATAAGTGCCTCATCCTTAATAAGTGCTTGAAAAATGTTGCTGCATCAGGGAGTGAATTGGTAACCTGTAACAGAAATCTTGACTAAAGATGCCTACCAAATAGGGGTGCTTCTTATCACAAAACCAGAAATCTGCAGACAGCCCCAGGGCTTCTGTAACATCTCTTCTATGGTGTCATTGTGTCTCAGGCTCCTTAGCCATTGGCTCTACTGTCTTTGTTATGTGATCTCTGTTTTCTTTTTCTTTTTTTTTTTTTTGAGACGGAGTTTCACTCTTGTTACCCAGGCTGGAGTGCAATGGCGAGATCTCGGCTCGCCGCAACCTCCGCCTCCTGGGTTCAGGCAATTCTCCTGCCTCAGCCTCCTGAGTAGCTGGGATTACAGGCACGCGCCACCATGCCCAGCTAATGTTTTGTATTTTTAGTAGAGACGGGGTTTCACCATGTTGACCAGGATGGTCTCGATCTCTTGACCTCGTGATCCACCCGCCTCGGCCTCCCAAAGTGCTGGGATTACAGGCTTGAGCCACCGCGCCCGGCTGTGATCTCTGTTTTCATCCTCACAGGATGCCTGCTTCCCTTCTAAGCATTGCATCACATTCAGGAGAATGGCAAGGGAAAATAGGTAAAGGGCAAAAGATCAAAGAGGTGCATGCCAATTGGGTCTGCATCTTTCTGGGAAGCTCTAACCAACACCTTCTGCTTGCATTTTCTTGGCCAGGCAGATGTCACATGACCACCCTTAGCTGCAAAGGAGTCTGAAATGCCAGGTAGTTAAAGACTGGGGAATAGTAGAGTTCTGTTAGTAATGGAAGAGAAATGCAGACATTGGGTATGACAGTAGCAGTACCTTTGCTGAATAAATGAATTCATGATTGAGCCCTCGCTCTTTATTCACAAGACCCACTTTTTTCAAAAGGACCCTCAAGTGTCAATTTTTAAAAAAAACAAAACCCAATTTTCAAGTGAGCAAAAGATCTAAGCAGACACCTCACTAAAGTGGAGATGACAATACACCTCACTAAAGTAGAGATGGCAAATAAACATATGCTCAATATCATATGTCATTAAGGACTTGCAAATTAAAACAGCCATGAAATACCATGACATACCACGAGGATGGCTAAAATCAAAAAGCTAGCCCCAGCAACAACAACAAAAATCCCTAATGATATCAAATACTGGCCAGGATATAGCTACTCCAGACTTCATTAATACCCCCTCCCCAGTTTTTTTCTGTAAATATTTGACCAACCTGATATACAATGCTGTTATTATACTGGAGTATAGTAAAATACATCCAGCAGCAGGGAAACTGATGACAAGGTATTGTGGTCAAGAGAATTCTGGTGATGCAAGTGACCATCGGTGTTCTGTGAAGTCTCGTGCATGCAGCATGCAGTGCAGCCAGTCTGGGGCCCACAGGGGAGTGAGATGCAGCTGTCTAGCATTACGATAACTGAACAGCTCCCAAGCATATTCCTAATAAGAATATGCTTCACAACTATTTTTAAAACCTCTTGAATTGTGCCATCTTTGTTCTTTGCCTGGTCAAAATCTTGGATACATTTTTAAAGTCAAAATGTATGCAGCTTGGATGTCCTCTTAATTTGAATCTGATAGTGATGACACAGTGACTTTTTCAAGACACTTAATAAATTCGTTATTCCCTCGGTGATTTGCTTAAGTTCTCTTTTGTCATCACTAAGTCTTTAGTGGAAAAACAATTGTCATTCTTTTCAGTTAATAGCATGTCATCTTACATAAAAATTACAAACTGCTTTGCATTAGGAACTGGGCTGAATCTCACTTTGTGGAAGAGAAAGAACAAAGATTAGTTACTAATTAAAAGAATATAATTAGAATATGTAAGAAATCAAATTATAAAAGCATAATAACTGTCATCATTTTTGACATGCTCATTTGTACTTGTTCTCAGAATGAAGCAAAATAATGACTACAAATACCTCAGTTCTCAAGAATTAATTTAGCTCCATATATAAATCTTTATAAACATACTTTACTTACCCTAGCTTTCTTTTGAAGGATAGTATTTATTTTTATCTTGACATAGAGTGAAATAAATACATACATATATGCATATCTATATCTCACAAGAATAAAATATTTGCTGGAAACATGACGAATTATATCTTAAATTTTAAAATTAACCCAATTATCTCATGAGAGCAAGGCAGTATATTAACTTTATTTTGGGGTGAGGAAAATTATGGGAAGGTAAAAATAATAAACATTTCTTGAGAATTCCCTATGTACAGTGTGGTATATTTGTTGTATTCAACCTTCATAACATCTATTGGATATGTGGTCTATTGCCCATTTTATAGATAAGGCACAGAGAAATTGTGTTTTCCCCCCAAGGTAACCCATCCAAGACTCTGTGATATTTCAATAGACAAGCTGTTTTTCCAATGAACCGGGAGAGCCCTAGAAGTTGCAATTCTTGCTAAGTGAGACAGCAGAGTAATGTGTGCACAATATTCCAACAAGCACATGGCCAATACTTCTCTCAAATCTGTCCCTGCCTCTCCTTTCCCATTGCCACAACCCAAGCTGAGTTCATCACCATCCCTTTCTGTGCTGTGACAATATTTGTAACACATTTCCCTTGGTTTCTCCTTCAGTGTGTCTTCACACTATTTTATGAGCAATTTTAAAAATATAGATCTGATCACATCTCTACATTGCTTGAAAACCATCAGAGTCTCCTACTATCTACATGGTAAATAAGATAAATCCCTTAAAAATAATCCAGGTCCAACCAGATTTCCTGAAACATCCTGCACCATTAGCATTCTCCCTTACACGCCCTGGGCATTTTCTGTCTGAATATTCCTCCTGCCTTTCCTCACCTGGGAAGCTCAACTTTCACAACACAGCTCAAATTCACCTCTCTGGAGCCTTCCTGGGCACAGTCATCTACACCAGCCTCTGTACTCTCCCTGTACTCCTTCATGTGGCTTTATTGCCACAGTTAATTCATTGTCCCCCACCAGACAGGGAATTCTTTGAGACCAGAAACTAGTCTTATTTATCTTGAATCCCTAGTGCCTAACAAGTGCCAAGCATAGAGCTAATATTTGTTGAATGAATTTTCATAGTATCATAGGAATTACTAATACCCAAGTAATCTAAATAACACTTAAAGCCAGAGAGGTCCAAAGCAGCAGACTTAGACATTTCCATGGTGAGTAAGTAGGGAGCAGGTTCCATCCCCCATGAAGCCACTGTATTAGTTTGTTCTCATGCTGCTATAAGGAACTACCTAAGGCTCCGTAATTTATGAAGAAAAGTGGTTTAATTTACTTACAGTTTTGCACACTTAACAGGAAGCATGACTGGGAAGCCTCAGGAAACTTACAATCATGGTAGAAGGTGAAGGGGAAGTAAGCATGTCTTACCGTGGTAGAGCAGGAGAGAGAGAGAGAGAAGGGAAAAGTGCCACATACTTTTAAACCATTAGCTGTCATGAGAACACACTCACTATCATGAGAATAGCAAGGGAGAAATCTGCCCCCACATTCCAGTCACCTCCCACCAGGTCCCTCCTCTGACATGTGGGGATTACAATTCAACCTAAGATTTGGGTGGGGACATAGAGCCAAACCACATCAGACGTGAAGCTGATGGTGACAGCATCAGGAAGATTGAAGGTGTCCCCAGTGACAATTGTGTCACTCCAGGCACGTTGGCCCATGCAGGCTGCCTACTCCCACACTGCCTGCTCCTTCCCCAACAGACACTGATCAGTGTCTCCTGACTCTCATCCAGCAGACGCACAATCCTGGCCTTGCTGGGGTGGGGGCGGGGAGGATGCCTGGATCTGAAGTTACCTTGCTGTTAAATGTGTTACAGCAAGATATGCACAGGCCATAATTAAACCCCACTTATTGTCCACTTACCCTGGACCCCAGAACCTCGAGAGGTAGGGGGATGGGATATAAAGACCATGAGCTCTTGAATTAAACTAATCCGGGTCCATGGCTTACTTAGGAAAGTAACTAAATGTCTCTGGGCCCCCATTTTCCTTATATAAGATGAATGTAAAAATAGTTGAACAATTACCAGTGTTCATGAGTTGTTTTTTTTGTTTTGTTTTTGAGATGGAGCCTTGCTCTATCACCAGGCTGGAGTGCAGTGGCACAATCTCGGCTTGCTGCAACCTCTTCCTCCTGGGTTCAGGTGAATCTCCTGCCTCACCCTCCCGAGTATCTGGGACTATAGGCACACGCCACCACACCTAGATAATTTTTATATTTTTAGTAGAGATGGGGTTTCACCTTGTTGCCCAGGATGATCTTGAGCTCTTGACCTCTTGATCTGCCTGCCTCGGTCTCCCGAAGTGCTGGGATGATAAGCATGAGCCACCACGCCCAGCCCAGTGAGTTTTAATTATTCCTCTTCTTCAATCCTCCCTCTCTGGACTACGCTTGTTGATGTATAAGATCTGTTCCCTTCAGCACCTGAAGGAAATTTATTTTAAGTCAGTACTTCACAAACAACCAAGAGGGTTAACTAGAAATGACTGAACCAAAGCTTATGAGGGGAACTAAAATTTGCTGCACTTATTTGAACAAACAGTAAATAATGTATAGAATAAGCCTATGTTTTCCAATAAGGAAATATATCAAACCCTGTAGTCTGATGTAGCATATAGACCCTCCCCCAGTTTGTTCATCCTTGTCTGGGACCTAGCATGCTTTCAGATCCATGTGTACCTTGTTTTCATATTATTACAAAAATTGAAAGCTATTGCTCCAAATTCAGTTATATTAAACTACAATGTCTTCATTTATTGCTTGGGTTATTACTGCTCCTAATTTGCTCCTAAAAGAAATGTACAACATTCTCTTGCCACACATACTCTGCAGAATTACCTGCTGCAGTCGCCTGGGATTGGCTTTTATCTCTGTGCTGTGGTGAGGTAGAGTTATATAAGCCACCCGGGCTTTTGGCAGGAAGAAAATAACTCCCAGAGTGGTGCTACCTGAAAAACTTCCCTTAATTATCAGACATTCTCCTAGACTGTCAGGCCCCGGGGTTTTTGCTAGTTAAAATATTCTAAGCTCATATACATGTGGATTATATATGCAATGGCTTTTCCTATACAATTTAAAGATCTTAAAAGATTTAGGTGTTTTTTAAATTTTTTCTTAGAAAAGCCCTTGAAGAAAGGATATTTGACAGATGAGTCATCTAAGACACCAGAAGTTAAATGACTTGCCTGGGGTCACAGAGGGTTTTTATTTTTACAAATCCAAGAACACTTCCTGAGGTTGCCTTCGTTCCCAGTCTTAGTCATTCTCTGTGGAAAGGATTGTGTTTTATTCAACTTTGCGATCCCCATGTCAGGTCCACTAACCCTCAATACCCATTGTCTTTATTAATAAAGATAATGAAGCTTTATTAACAAAAAGAGAGGCAAGTCATCAGATGCTCTGGTGGAAGCCAAGCTAAATACAATGTTTCTTCCTGCCATTAAGGAGAACCTCAAAGCATGGAAGGGGAAACTCAGGCAGGTACTCAAAAGCAATATTTAAGAGTCAAGAAAGCCGGGCGCGGTGGCTCAAGCCTGTAATCCCAGCACTTTGGGAGGCCGAGGCGGGTGGATCACGAGGTTAAGAGATCGAGACCATCCTGGTCAACACGGTGAAACCCCATCTCTACTAAAAATACAAAAAATTAGCTGGGCATGGTGGTGCGTGCCTATAATCCCAGCTACGCAGGAGGCTGAGGCAGGAGAATTGCCTGAACCCAGGAGGCGGAGGTTGCGATGAGCTGAGATCGCGCCATTGCACTCCAGCCTGGGTAACAAGCGAAACTCCGTCCCAAAAAAAAAAAAAAAAAGAGTCAAGAAAAAAATACAGTGGGATCTAGGGGAGAAGTAGATGGTAAATTAAATTCCACAGAGAGTATCACAGAGAGGGAAGATACATCTAATCAAATAGAAGCATGGGAGAGGTGACATTGTAGTAGAACCTCAGGGGTGGGCAAGGTGGCTCACACCTGTAATCCCAGCACTTTGGAAGGCTGAGGAGGGTGGATCATGAGGTCAGCAGATCAAGACCAACCTGGTCAACATGGTGAAACCCCGACTCTATTAAAAAAAAATACACACACACACACACACACACACACACACACACACAATTAAAATAAATTAATTAATAAATGAAGTAGAATCTCAAAGGGTAGTTGTTATTTTGACAAGTAGAGATAGCTGGAGAAGGGCACAGAGGGGCCAGAAATGGCATAGTTGGGGCAAAGTTGGCGAGTTGGGGGAATGCTAGAGAAAGTTGCAGCGAAGCTGGAAGAAGAGGCTAGGACTTCACTCCGTAGGGTCATGAATGTCTTGCTAGAAAATTCTAGCAAGATTGCATAGACCACAAGAAGCCCCTGAAGGTACTTTATCAGTTCACCAAAGTGTGTAACAGCCTTGGGTTGGGCTCAGCTCTCTGGGGAAAAGAATGAAATGCAGAGCTGCTGCGTACTTTGTGAAGATTTCTACCATCCACGAACAGTGTGTTGGAGAGGAGAAACGAGGCAAGAAGATGAGCTATAAAGTTCTCAGATAAGTAGCAGATGTAATAAAGGCTTCAACTGAGAAAGTGGCAAAGAGAAGGGAAAGAAAAGAGCAGAGTGGGACACGTCTCAGGGATAGGACCCAGGGGAGTTGACCATTGACCGGAAAGTAAGAGGAGAAGGAAATTAAAATGTCAGAGATTATTTCAAGGTTTCAAGCTTCTGAGAAGGAAGAGGAGGATGTTATTACAGACAGTGTAGTCTGGAGAAAGAGTAAATTTGAAGGAAAACATCTGGAGTTTTATGGTAAATGCCAAGAAATTTATCAGGTGCTATATAAATGAAAAAATAGAAATGCCACAGTCCAAAATATATCTGTGCAGAGGTTTGCTTATTAGAATCCAAAAACCTGACCTCTAGCTCTCTACACAACTTAATATAAGGTCAATCTATACCAACCCAAATGATTGACCCTGACAGATATTAATAAAGCAAAACCTAGCTCTCCAGGGGAAACCAAGTCGTTTTGGGCAATGCCATTCATTGACATTGATGCATGATTAGATGGCTCAATCAAAATCTACCTAGGATGTGTTAATTCACCCAACAGACCGATGCCCCTAAAAGTGTTCTCACTGGTTTCTGTTTGATATTTTCTCACTCATTTCAATGTGGACAAGTGTCCGGGGAGCATTTTATTTGTACTTAATGGAGATGTTAAAAAATAATAACAACCAAGGAACTTGCAATTGAGTGGAGAACATCAAGAGAAGCAAACAGACTACTACAGTTCAAATATACACTATTCTAGAAGGTTCTACAAGAACAGGGCAAAGCATCTTCAGCAGAAAGGCAGAAGAGAGGAAAACTGATTGAAGACGTTTTCTCAAGGAGAACATTTGAGGTTCACACATCAGGTATGAGTAGGAATCAGTATGGCCAAGCAAAGAACCAACTCTAGACAGAGCTGATACCAAATGCAAAGACATTAAGGACAGTGTGTGAATTCAGGTACAGCTCACTACTAATTCTGGATGCATAGCCCCAGGAGAAGGATGTATATGATGTGTGTGTGTGTGTGTGTGTGTGTGTGTGTTGTTGGGGTAAGAGAGAAGTGTGGAAAGAGTTACACAGAAATTAGACTGAAGGGGTAAACTGAGAAAGATACTAATTTTTGTCACTCAACTTATTTATACCCTATATTATTACACAGATTGAAGGTGTCTCGTGAAGTGTATTCAATAAAACAGGATTACAAATTAGCAATACAAACAAAGAACAAACATGGGATGGACATTTGTGAAAAAAGGCTGAAATTATGAATCATAAAGACAGATCACCTATTTTGTTTTAAGCTTCCTGGCTGCCAACTCAGGGGGAAAAAAAAACATGACTTATGTATCTATTTAATAAAACGAATCTAGGTGCTTAGAAGAAGTAATGGCCCTTGGAATGCAGTAATTGCTCCTTCAGTTTCACTGGTAAGCCACTTTGCTGATAGGAGGCTTCAGACACGGTAAGTAGAGATCTGTCCTTGAAAACCACGAGCCTGATGAAGAGGGTAAGGGTGGCTGAAGGGGAAATGTAGGGAGCATGGCCTCAGCTTCCCCTCTTTGCAACATGGCTTTCTTTCCTACACTTGTGAAAGCAAGTCGCGGTCACATGCTGAAGCCAGCAGGCCACATTAGTCCCAGATGTGGTTTATTTTTGGCAAACACAGTTTTTGTTGTTGTTCGGTTTTACTTTTCTTTTATTTATTTATTTTTTGAGATGGAATCTTGCTCTGTCACCCAGGCTGGAGTGCAATGGCACGATCTCGGCTCACCGCAACCTCCACCTCTCAAGTTCAAGCGATTATCCTGCCTCAGCTTCCCAAGTAGCTGGCATTACCAGCATCCACCACCATGCACAGCTAATTTTTGCATTTTTAGTAGAGATGGGGTTTCATCACGTTGGCCAGGCCAGTCCTGCACTGCTGACTTCACGTGATCAGCCCACCTTGGCCTCCCAAAGTACTGGGATTAGAGGCATGAGCCACCATTCCCAGCTTGTTTTTACTTTTATTTTTGTTTTTATGTTTTCTCTCGTTATTGCAAAAGCAGTATGTTTGTAAAAGACTTTGAAAAGACAGAAGAGCAGAAAGAAAAAAAAATGATAATTCAACTCAGAAACAATCACTATTAACAGCTGCTTTTATCTGAGATATTTGCTTCAAGGGTTTTTTCTTCGCTTGGACCTTCCAGGCACAACAGGCTGCTGTGGGTGCTTGGTCCCCTACCGCCTTATATCTGGCCCAAATCGCGTATTTGTGTTTTCCTGCCTGGTCTTTGTGATCCCAAAACTAAAATCCTAAACGATATGTGATCCCTAAGATTATGTCACAAAGTGAATAAATTATAAAAGAAAGGAAGAAAAAGAGTAAAAGGAAGGATATTCATTCAAGAGGAAAATAAATGTAATAAGATTAATTAATAGTATTTTAAAAACATCAATTAAACATTTTAAGTAAGAGAATTTATTAAACTACATTAAGACTGAAAACCAAAACACATTTAAAAATAAAATAGAGGCTGGGCGCAGTGGCTCACATCCGTAATCTCAGCACTTTGGGAGGCCAAGGCAGGAGGATATCCTGGGGCCAGGAGTTTGAGACCAGCTTGGGCAACATAGTAAGATCCTGTTTCTACAAAAAAATTTTAAAAATCAGCTGCATGTGGTGATGCACCTGTAGTCCCAGTTACACAGGAGGCTGAGGCAAGAGGGTCACTTGAGCCCAGGAACTCAAGATTGCAGTAAGCTGTGATAATGCCACTGCACTCCAGCCTTTGAAACAGTGTGAGGACATTTTCCTAAAAAAAATTAAATACATAAATAGAGATAGGATAAATACAATTTAGGCTAAGATAGATTTTTCTTAAATCTAGAAAAGTAAAAAATTAAACCAAAAAAGTAGAAAGGATAAAAGATAAAGAACAAAGAATTAAAAGGTAAAATTATTACAATCAAAATTAAAAACATAAAGCTAGAAGGCATCATGAAGACTAACAAGTCAAAAGCTAAAATGAAATTGAAAAGCAATAACGTTACAAGAGAAAACAATTTTAAAGAAAATAAATCTAAGCAGTCTGAAAATCCATGAAGGAATATTAAAACAATAAAAAGGGACAATGAAAATTGCATACTGTATCCTAAAATAAATCTTGAAGCACAAAGCTAGAGCTCTGAGGAAAACTCCAGCTTCGCTACTACAGTGGAAGCAAGTGAAGGAAAATAAGGAGAAAGCAAACAGCAGCAGAGCTCCTAACAAAGTCCTGGGTTGCCTCTGGTTTCCCATGGTCCATCCCATTTGCCCCAGGGGTGGAGAATGGAGGGGGCATAAAACAACATGATGCTCTGAGCGAGCCATGCCCTGTGCCTTCAGCATGGTTTCCCCTGTTCCTGACGATGACAACTCTTTTGCAACTGGCTGTTCATGCCCGAGAAAATGTCCTTCTGTTACTGACACTTGTCAGTGGAAGGTATGCTGCTTAGCATACACTGGACTCTGCGCCTGACCAGGGGTGCCCTTGAGAAAGGGAATGGTCAGAAAAGCGGGCGGAGCATATGTAGCTTCCCAGGACATCCACAGTGTGGTGGAAGCTGCCAAGCCACAGCGTGGTCTTCACCTTGACAGCTGTAGGGGACCTTGTCAGATCACTTGACCTGGAGTCCTGCAGTCCCCATGGTAGCCGACTTCACCAAACACATCCAGGATGCTTGTTGACTCTGACCAATACAGCACAGGGGAAAAACAATGCCAGATTCTTACTCTGATTCCTCTATAGATGGTGAAAAAACCACTTGTGTCATGACGTCACCTTAGACACGTTACAATGAGATCTTAACTTCCTTTCTATCCTTAGCAGTCACACTGGAGTTTTGATGAGACTTGAGATTCTCTTAACTCTTTTGATAACAGTAGGAAGCGTCCTGGTGTCCCATTCCCTCTGAGCAGCAGTAGACCCGTGTTTGTGCAGGATAGCTGGAGAGGACGCTGTGCTGAGAAGAGGCACATTTGCTGGCCCATCAACACCGCCTCAAAAACTTCTTCCATACTCTTGGTGTAAAGCCAGTTTGGGGCTTCCATCTTACTATGCATCTTATGTACTTAGATAAGCGTTTCTTACGAGAAGGCAAGAAGGATGAAGAGGGGGTAAGATAGTGACGATTCATTCTCAGTTTGAAAAGAAAATCAAGAACTTCATTTTGTGTTATATTGTTGTATCTACTCTTAATATCACTGATCCTTTTCTCTCACCCCTTGAAAACTAAATTATCTGGGAAAACAGTTCCTAGATGCCCCTGTAAGGGTTTTATTCCCAACTCTGGTTAGAATTTTTGTGAATTGTTCCTGTGCCTCTCAAATCATAATGTTAGTAGAACAGGGCAGTTACATACAGGCATGCATGGCTGCAAAGCCTCCATCCATCCATCTATTCCCAGAGCTAGTCATTATTTTTTAAGGAACCAGCCTATATGTTAATAGCAATTGCTGGGATCTTGGAAATCGGTTCTTGTAGGTTTAAATATAGCTACAGCTAATGACATATCGATTATTGCAGTGAAGCCCAGCTAAAAGCAATTTTCCACTCGATTGCCAATGGGAACCAGAAGAGGTCAAGCTTAGCAAGAATGGGGAAGCTATCAGTGCCCCACGGTCTTTCTGAAATTCTGGGATTTTGAAAGGAAACCTTGAGGCAGGTTCCATAGAACTTATGGCTACAGCCATGTGGCCTTGAGAATGGATCAGCTCTCCACACCCTGCAAAGGCCATGAGGGCACCAGGCACTGGGAAGTTACGCTGGTTTATCCTCGTCCCCTCTTCCCGCCATTTGTTCGCCCCTTCTCCTCTCTTTTTTTCCCTAGAATTGAGACTTTGAGATCTGAAATTTAAAAGTACGTTAATCTATTACTCTCTCCACCTCATCCTCATATACAATAATAGTAATATTTCTCTTCAAATGGTTCAAAATTAAGTCTATTGTATTTTAGAAATTATGTTGAAAGCTGAAAGCTTTCTGAATGAATAAATAAGATTTTCATTCCCAAGGACTTTGCGGATGCTGCCCCACATGGCATCCCAGTTTCAAGGGTTTGTTTTCAAACTCAGCAGACATCTAAACATAATATCTATGTTTAGATATTAACTATCTAAACATAGATAGTTAAACATCTATGTTTAACTCTCTCCTGCACATGCAGAGGAAGTCCCGAGAGCCAAGAAGAAAAGCAGGAATGCTTCTAGGTAAACAAAGACTCCAGGGTCAGAGTCCAGGCAGACACATTCCTACCACCTCCCCATCACCCCAACATCCTGTGCTCAGAAATGCCTTAAAGAAGCAAGGCTTGACCCTTCCACACAGGACACTGAAAGGACTTGATGTCCCAAAGCCCTCCACTACCCTCCATCATGTTTTACTTTTCATTACCTTCTTTACATACTCCTTCTTTAGCCTGTGTTCAGAAATTCTTTGTCGCATTACAACTGCAGGCTCCTTATGTGCAGATATGACTGCATGCTCCATTCATTGCCTTTCAGAAAGTGACATTAAAAAATCATGCCCAAGGCAATTAATCAATAAGCCTTTATTGAACACCTATTCTTGGCCCAGGGCAACAACAGCTGTTGCTGATAAATTAACAATGCGTTTCGGACAGGAGGTGACACAGAGTGTTGTTTAACCCAGATAAAATGTGTTAGGTGCATGACATTGAACTCTCGTTTTCAGATATGTCACTTCAATGCATGTGGCTAATATACAGCCTTGTGTGAATAGGTGCTCAATGCTCTAACCACTTCTCACTGACAGATTTTGATGCAGTACTACAATTAAGATTCTGTGGCTCTCTGGCAAATGGAATACAAAAACGTTTGAAAGGGAAGTATGATCTAGATGGAGAATAACAAACGATTTATAGTTTATTTGCCAAGACATGTAGGAGGTAAATATAAAACAAAACTCCAGCAAATTTAGCATTTTCCTTCTCCAAATATAATGCTGCTGACTACAGGCCAACAGCACAGCTTTGCACAGCTCCTTGCATTAAAATTGGCCAAGAATGAGATGCCATCACTGTTCCACATTTAGACACCGTAACAGACATTTGCTAGTTTGTGGCCAGATATTGGTTTACTCAAACAACCTACAATCTTATTTATAACCCACATGGCAAATAACAAAGGTGTGAAGGGTGGCACTCTTTGCCATATTGAGCCTTTATACGTGCCAAGGATCACAATTCTAAGTGTGCAATTCATCTTTCATCTGTGAAGCAACAAGGTAAATACAATTCCTTTGAAGCAGTAAATGTCAGCACTCTGCAGGTGCCTGGGTGGAGATTTCAGTAGGATTTTTGTAAGGCAAATGGGTCATGTTCAAACTATGCAATTCAACTCAAGTGCTTAATGTGTACCACAGCATGTCAGGCGGGCACGATAGAGTCCCCCATGTACAGCTCCAAAGGCGGAATAAAACAGGTACACCAATACCTGGCAGAGAAGGCTGGGTACGTTCAGGGCTGGGGAAGTGGTGCAGAAGGACAGATGGATTAGGAGGAAAGTGAGACCTCCCCTGGTTGGAGGCTTAACAAAGAGAGGTTCGAGGGAAGGATGTAGCATTTGAGATGGAATTGAAAGAATGGGTGGGCTCTGGCCAGGCACAGTGGCTCATGCCTGTAATCCCAGGACTTTGAGAGGCCAGGGCCGGAGGATCACCTGAGCCCAGGAGTTTGCGATCTCATTTCTACTTAAAAAAAAAAAAGTAGAAAGGAGAAACCCAAAGGGGCTGGGAAGAAAGGTGTTAGAGGGCCGGGTACATTCTTTACCAGGCCTGCCTGCCTTCTTCCCTATAATATGATCCATTTAATCCTCAAAATATTCCTATGAGATTATCAGTAAAATAATTTTATCTCATTTTCAGTTCAGAAAAGCAAGACACAGAGAGGCTAAGCAACTTGCCTGAGATTGCACAGCTATTAAGTGGCAGGCTGGAATGCAAACCCAGGCAAGCTGTTTTCAGGTGCAGTCTGAAGTTCCCCCTTTCCATGCCCTTGAGATTTTGGGCCCAACACATTGGGCTGCAACCTCTAGCTGCTAAATCTGACTCCTCTTGGGCCAGTGCTCTCAGTTGGATCTCTGCCTTGTTCCTGAGAACCAGGATCCCTGGGGCTATCTTACATTGTGTATTTGTAAAAATAACTGTAAAAATTTGTTTTCCTTATTAAAAAAAAAAGCATCACTTATTTACTGTGGAAGAATTAGATGATAGAAATAAACAAAAAGAAGAAAAGTAAGACTTCCATAATTCCATGCCCCAGAGACATGCACTCTTAAGATATCACTAAGTATCCTTCCAGACCATTTTTGTGCATGTACATACTTCGAATGAACACATGCAAATACAAACTATTGTGCAATCTTCTTTTTCCATTTAGCACCAACACAAACATCTTACCATGTCAACCAGCCTTTATCTATAGTCGGATTTTAAATGGTTCTTCTCAGTGTTATCTCCTAATAAGGAGTTAGATGAGGGCAGATGCAAAGTGTGCAGGTGGAGGAGGGAGCCGTTGGAGATCTAAACCAAGGAAGAAGAAGACCCTGGAATTGGTCAAACACAGATGAAGCGGGAGCAGAGACAAGGTCTTGTCAAGGGGACCCCAAGTGTAAACCTAGCCCAGATGGGGCGGGAGGGGCATGGCTAGTTCAACTCAATTCCAAGCTGGTGGCAGGAGCCAAGAGGCACTCTGTCAGTGACTGATCCTGGGATAAGACTTCAGATGAGCAGAGCATGGTGTTTGGGAGGGGTGGACACAGAGGCAGGCCACCATAGGAAGTCCAGAGAATGAAGATGTGAGCTGCAGGAAAGTCAGAGCCAGGCCAATGCTCGAGGTTGCCAGAACAGTGGAAGGAGAGCATGCTGGGCAGGTGGCCTGGCCTTCCAGCCAGGGTCTCCAGGGCTCTGGCCCTCAAGGGTCCAGAAACCAAGGACTGTTGCAGCTCCACTTATGGGCCCTGGGCTGCTGCTATACTTCCTGGGCAGATTCTGTTGCCTTGGGAGATGGAGGTGAATGGCAGGTTTCTGGATGGTTATTAGAATATTAAAACCTGAGATGGAGCAGTAAGAGCAGGGACTGACGTTCTATCTTGTTTTTGTTGCCCAGCCAGGTTTGATGGTCAGTCCTTCTAGGGCTCTGCTCCCTGGACCACAAACCATGGCTGGGACCTGTCCTGGCTCAGGATTCGTCTGCTCAAATCTTGGGATATTCCTACTTCTGCTCTGCAGCATATCTTTGATGCCTGCATAACACTTCATTTGCACCTGCTCTCACACCCCCCAGCCACTGTTTTCTGCCTGCCAGTTGGGATTTCCTTCTGGCACCTATCCACAGACCTGCCTCTTGAAGGGACTTTGCCCTGTAGAGGTTGACCAGGCTATACCCAACTGTGTCCAAAGACATTCCAGGAAAAATAGTACATGAACCAGTAATAAGAAATTCAGGCAAACTACAGAAGCCAGGACCAGGAATGGGAGCTGGGCCCACAATGGAAGCATCTCCAACAACAGGCCAAGGAATCTGGCCAGATTCAGAAGGAAATGGACAGCCATTGAAGCATCAGACTTGGATTCCATAGAAGCAGCATGGAAGACAGATGTGTGATGGGGTGGAGATAAGGGGTTAGGGCAGTCGTTAATTCTGGCAACTATAAATCACTTAGGACATTTTTTTTTTAAATTTAATGCCTAGATACTACCTTCAGAGACTACTTTCACTGATCTGAGGGACATATATATATATTTTAATACCATGGGAGTCTTAACTGGGAATGGAAAATCTTAAAGAAAAGCATGCCTCTAAAACCCAGCTAAGGAGAGGCATACTCATTCTTTTCAAAGCAGTCAACTAAAAAGCTATTTGCAGAGTTAAATTGCCTTTGGTGCTTTCTCTCTGTCTCTGGTTCCTTCCCTCTCATTTTCGCACCAGATCCTGCATGCAGGCCCAGCATTCTTGCATCCTCCCTCCACCTCTACTCACCAGTCCCCCAGACTCACCTACCCCTTGGTCAGCCACCCTAATGCTCGGCAACTAACCTTGGCTATGGTTCCAAATTCTGCATTTGCCTTCCAGGCTCAATTTGATATTTACTCACTGTTTTCCTGGTACCAGCCCCAGCAAGCCACTATCCCCAGACTGTGAAGAGAGGAACAGGGAGGGATCCGAGAGGCATTGCAAAAAGGAAACACTGGTTTTGGCAACTGATGGGATGTGACAGGATACGATTGTGACCTTACAACTGGGAGAAAGAAGAGTGAGATTTCGTTGAACAACCAAGAGTTCTTGCAGCTTGTTGAAAACCTCTGAGAACACAGTGTTTACAGTCTGTAGGAAGAAAAAGGCTTGCTAGGTCGCACGTCTTTAGCTGCAGGAGGATTTGTGTTTCAGGTAATGATGTGATCGTGATGGTTGACTACGAGAGGAGAATGAATTGGCAGGCGTGGCAGGCAGAGCAGCCGCCTGTCAAAAGGAAAAGATAATAGAAAGAGATTAGTAAACCCACGGCGGGGAAGATTAGAACCGTGCAGGAAAAGGCTCAGTGTGAAGGAGTATATTGGGGTTTGGCTTGAACCATAATTTGAGCTGAATGAGCCTTCTCCAGTGTATTACAAAGCTTTTCCCTTCTAGTGAAAAATGAAATGATAGCAGTTTGAGATGCATGTGTGCTAATGTTTTATATTTCTTACGTAAGTTTAATGATTAAAACGGGCTCAGTTTGGAACTGGCACATAAGACGAAAGAGTTCTCATCTACTGGGGACAGAGCCATGCTTCTGTTGGCGAAAGACTTCCAGTCTATTCTAAGGTGGGCTAGGAGGCCCGCAGAGCAGCCCACTCAGAGACCTCCGCCTGAAACTAGACAATTTCATATTTGTTTCCTTTTGCATTCCTTTCTTTTTAGTCTTCTTTTAAAAATGCAGACACTCTGATTTAGGGATAGCACATCAAGCCCACATGTATCAAAGTGTTAATGATCCTTGGAGCTCCTTTCCTGATGACAGAGGCTGAGTTCGAGTGAAAGCATCAGAACCTTGGATTACAAAAGAGAGACAGAAAGAGAGAGAGAGAGAGAAGGTTAAGGGTAGTTATTTGTACACCCAAGTTCACAGCAGCATTACTCACAGTAGCCAAATGGCAAAAGCATCATCAACGGATGGTTAAAGCATCTATCAATGGATGAATGGACAAATAAAATGTGGTATATACATTCAATGGAATCTTTAAACGAGTTTATTTGTAAATTTAGTCAACATTCATAATTGAGCTAAAACCTTCAATAGAAGCATAAATTTTAAAACCTCATCTCTATAAAAGTGGCTTTCCCTGATAAATGTCTCAGAGATAATCTAATTTGACATTATCTTCATTGTCAGCAGTTCAGTAAGCTGGAGTGTAATGGAATATTATTCAGCTTTAAAAAAGGAAGAAAACCCTGTCACACAATTCAACGCGGATGAAACTTGAGAACAGTATGTTAAGTGAAATAAGCCAGTCATAAAAGAACAAATGCTGTATGAATACACTTCCAGGGGTATCTAGAGTAGTCAGATTTATAGAGACAGAGAGTACAATAGTGGTTGCCAGGATTTAGGGGAGGGGAGAACGTGGAGTTCATGTTTTTTTATTTTATTTTATTTTATTTTTTTAAAGACGGGGTTTCACCATGTTAGTCAGGCTGGTCTTGAACTCTCGACCTCAGGTGATCCACCTGCCTTGGCCTCCAAAGTGCTTGGATTACAGGCTTGAGCCACCGCGCCCGGCCGCGGAGTTCATGTTTAATGGTAGAGTTTCAGTTTTGCAAGATGAAAAAGTTTTGGAGAGCGCAATGTGAATGTACTTAACACCACTGAGCTGTACACTTAAAAATGGCTAAAATGGTAAATTTTACGCTATGTGTATTTTTCCACAATTTTTTTTTAAAGTTAAGGGTCATGAAGTCCAAAAATAAATTTTGCTGATTTCAAAATTTTGCAAAGAGCAGGCAGGCCCTGAAGTAAGTTGGTTTTGCTTTTTTATGAGATGGGGTGGGAAGGGATGTGTTGTTGTTATTGCATTTTTTTTTTTTTCTGAGACAGAGTCTTGCTCTGTTACCCAGGCTGGAGTGCAGTGGCACAATGTCAGCTCACGGCAACATCTGCCTCCCAGGTTGAAGCGATTCTCCTGCCTCAGCTTCCTGAGTAGCTCAGATTACAGGTGCCCGCGTGTACATCCATCTAATTTTTGTATTTTTAATAGAGACAGGGTTTCACCATGTTGTCCAGGCTGGTCTCGAACTCCTGACCTCAAGGTATCCACCTGCCTTAGCCTCCCAAAGTGCTGGGATTACAGGTGTGAGCCACCACACCCAGCCAATGAATGCTTTTTACTTGTGGGGTTCTCATGTCTGGATCCTCCTTGGTAGGCAGTAGGGGCTCTTTCACCATCACCATCCAGTGCAGCAGCAGCGACGGCAGCAACAGCCTGTTCATTCACTTATTGACTCCTATACTGCCAGGCAACCCACACAGTTTCTGTCACGAACCACAACAACCTAACGAGGCAGGCACCATTAGGCTCATTTCCGGACAGAGAAACTGAGGGGCGGTAACTCCTCTAGGATCACAGAGCTGGTAAGTGGCAAACTCCATTTTGGCAAGCTTTTCCCCCTAAAATCAGTATTTGTATTTGTTACTGACCTCAGAAACTTACAGAAAACTTGGAGATAGAAAATAATGGAAGGATCAGAGTGAGTGGAAGAGTCCAGTTACACGGGAGCCCACTGTGTGTGCAACTCCAGCCCAGCTCCTGGTGTGCTTCATCTTCACTCTCTGTGGTTATCTAAACTTGGCACTAGAAAGTGCTTCTTGTTGTTAAGACATATATAAATACAAAGTTAATATAAGTATTCGAGAGCTTGTGACCAACAGGCTGGAACGTGAGGATTTCTGAGCTGATCATCTTCCCTCTTTTAGTTATGCAAGGAGTCTAAAGCAAATAACTATGACATTGTGCTTACGTGTCAACATACACAGGTAGAGGTGAGCTTCTGCCCTTCTTTCCTTCCCCATTCAACTATCCACCCCTCACTCCTATCCCAGTTAAACCTTTCACTGGCTCTCTCTGGACTTAGGTCGGAGCCCAAACTCTAATTCACAAGGCTATTAAGAGATGACCCTGCCTTTTCCCATCTCTTCTCTCTTGACACATGTATGGCCCAGCTCCACCCTTAAGTTACCTGTAGTTCCCTGAACATGTCTCTCTTCCATACCTTTCACATAATAACGTTGGCCTCTATTTACTAAGTGTATCGTCAAGTAATCTTATAAGGTAGATATTATGGGTCCCATTATACAGATGAGAAAACTAAGGCTAAGGAACATTTTGGAATGTGCCCACAGTCCCACAGCTAATGAGTGGCAGTCAGAATTTTAAACAGGGCTGACTGACTCCAAAGCCATGCTCTCGAACACATGTCCACGTGGCCAGATTGTGCCTCTCAAAATGCTACTCAGATTCTATCTCTACAAATCCTTCCTTAAACCCTCCTTACCCCCCACCACTTCCCCATCACCCATACACACCCACACACACACCCCTGCAGGCACAATCTGCAACTTTATCTGTCCTGTCCCCATAACACTTTGGCCATCATTGCTACTTACATTAATTTTTTTTAAGACAGCGTCTGGCTCTGTTGTCCAGGGTAGAGTGCAGTGGCGTGATCTTGACTCACTGCAACTTCTGCCTCTCAGGCTCAAGCATTCCTCCCACCTCAGCCTCCCAAGCAGCTGAGACTACAGGCATGTGCCACCATGTCTGGTTAATTTCTTTTTTCTTTCTTTCTTTCTTTTTTGAGATGGAGTTTCACTCTTGTCATCCAGGCTGGAGTGCAGTGGCACGATCTCGGCTCACTGCAACCTCCACCTCCCAGGTTCAAGCAATTCTCTTGCCTCAGCCTCCCAATTAGCTGGGATTACAGGCACCCACCACCATACCCAGCTAATTTTTTGTATTTTTAGTAGAAACACGGTTTCATCATGTTGGCCAGGCTGGTCTCAAACTCCTGACCTCAGGTAATCCACCCGTATCAGCCTCCCAAAGTGCTGGGATTATAGGTGCAAGCCACCACGCCTGGCCTTTTTTGTATTTTTTGTAGAGATAGGATTTCACCATGTTGCCCAGGCTGGTCTCAAACTCCTGGGCTCAAGCAATCCACCTGCCTCCACCTCTTAAAGTGCTGGGACGACAGGCGTGAGCCACTGCACCTGGCTTCTACTGCTACTTATATTAAGTCATCTGGGTTGAGCACTTACTATGCGTCAGGTCCTGTGTGGGGCACACATGACAGAGAGGTGAACAAATCATCCGTGTCTGGAGTACATATCTGTTTTTGTACATGACATCATCCTTTCGAGGGCAGGGACTGGGTTGTATTTTTGGTGATATCTCTCATGCTGCACAGTTCCTCCGTTGTTGAACAGATAGACACGATTCACAGCCATTGGACGCCAATGGTTGGGAGATGGTTCGCTTGTCGAGGTACTCTCTCCCCTGCTTTGTAAGTTTATCCAAGGGAGGGATTCTTTTCCCCCAATCCCTTTCAATGCCCATACACAGCAGGGCAATCCAGAATTGAGGCTCAGGTCACGGGATCATTTTCCCCCTTGAGGTGTGTGGTCATCATAATTCCCAACTAATCATTTTTTTAAACAAATCCTTGGAAAATGGAATGAGTTCAAAAATAATCTGGCTTCCAGTAGCTTTTTTAAATAGTTGAGGTCTCACTTTGTTTCCCAGGCTGGAATGCAGTGGTGTTATCATAGTTCACTGAAGCCTCCAACTCCTGGGCTCAAGTAATCCTCCTACCTCAGCCTCTGGAGTGGCTGGGACTACAGGTGCATGCTATCACACTGAACTCCAATTAATTTCTAAGAAACGCTCTGCTCAAACTTGTTACAAGCCAAGTTGCCTGAGCACAGGTGACTGAGAAAGCAAAAGTGGTCTCTTCTCTAGAGCCCACAGGGTCTTCTCTTGCAGGAGATTATGGAAGTGTGACCTCAAGTCGCTCTTCAGGTTGTGAAAGCAGGGGAGTTCTCTCCCATGCCTGTGAAGAAATTTCTGTCTACTCTGCTTGACACTGCAGAGAATTGCCAAGTCATCCAACCTGCCATATACCTTATCAGCCTGGTAACAAGAGCAAAAGACGCTGGTGCCAAGGATCCTGCCCTGGAGAGTAGACCAGAGAGTCTACACCTAGCTCTTTCAGAAGCTCATTTGCTCTTTCATGCCATGAACATGCTCCTTACCAAATTACTGTTTCAGAACAATCAAAGCACTTGACTCATTAAATTACGTAGCAATAATCATATGGCTACATTAGAACATATGAAGCAGGAATTAACTAGCACATGGAGGCCTTGAGTATTTATTCTGTCCCCTAGGAATCACTTCCACTTTGGGAAACTTTTCGAACAAGGAATGTTTATAATATTTTATAAGATTTTTCAAATATCTGTCTCTTGATAAAATGTTAATAGGTCACCATGATAGGTTGCCCATCTTTTTAGTTCTTAAATACCTTACATCATAAATATAGAAGGCTAAATCACCGTTTGGGAAAAAGTGATTTGTCATCATCAGCATGGTCTTGTCTCATGTGGAGATAGCCTTAGGGCTGTGATCTCCCTCTCTCCCTCCTTCTTGCTCCTTCTTTCTTTTGGGAAACATTTTAGAATAGTGCATCAATTAGTCACCCAGACCTTTCATTTTATTTTCCTTCTACTAAGAAATATTGTATTTATTAATCTGAGCTTACAGAGGTAAATATGTCAACATTTCATCTGAAGCTCTTTTTTAATTTTTTTTGCCCTGTTTTGTATCACAAAATTCTTGATCTTTCAGGTTGTTCTTTTTTTTTTTTTTTTTTTTTTTTTTTTTTT
>NW_016107418.1:4668214-4670904 GCF_001604975.1 Cebus imitator
TTAGTAGAGACGGGGTTTCACCATGTTGACCAGGATGGTCTCAATCTCTTGACCTCGTGATCCACCCGCCTCAGCCTCCCAAAGTGCTGGGATTACAGGCGTGAGCCACCGCGCCTGGCCGGCAGGTTGTTCTTTTTTTAAGACAATTTTGAAACTTGCATTCTCATAGACTTACAGTCCACAATTTTTTTCTGACAAGGTGTTTCTTAATGTGGCAGGAATACATTTTGTTCATTGCTGGAGAAAGGGAGAGAACCAGGTTTGAGGGTGACAGCAAGTGGCATTTTAGTCTTTCTCTAATTTTTGGATACTTTCTAAGGAAGTATATATTCATATATTACTAATGCAATTAACAATTAAATTTTAAATACGTATAGACAATAATGTGATAAAAATATATTGTAACTGCTTTGGAGGTTGTATTTGTCAAGGTTCCTCAGAGAAACAGAATCAACAGGAGATATAGATATATAGATATGTATATATATACGTGTGTGTGTGTGTGTGTGTGTATACACAGTCACGCATCAGTTAACAATGGGGATATGTTCTGAGAAATACATAGCTAGGCAATTTTGTCATTGGTGATTGTGTGAACATTATAGATGTACCTATGCAAACCTGCATGGGATAGTTTACTACAAACCTATTGCTCCTAGGCTACAAAGCTGTACAGCAGGTTACTGTACTGAAAGCTGTAGACAACTGTAACATGATGATGAGTATTTGTGCATCTAAATACACTTACACATAGAAAAGGTACAGTATAATATGGTATTATAATTCTGTGGCACCACCATGTTATATGTGGTCTGTCATTGACTAAAATATTATTATACAGCACATGACTGTATATACAAGGAGAGAGAGTGGGAGAGGGGAAGAGAGATTTATTATAAAGAATTGATTCATGTGATTACAGAGGCTGGGAAGTCCTAAGATCTACGGTTGGCAAGCTAGAAAACAAAAAAGCTGGTGGTGTAAGTTCTAGTCTAAGTCCAATTCCAAAGGCAATAGAAAATTGATGTCCACTCAAAGACAGCAGCAGAAAGAGAGCCAGTTAACCATTACTCAGACTTTTTAATGTATTTATGCCTTCAACATATTAGGAGATTAGAACCTGCTTTATTCTGTCTCCCAAGTGCTGATCTTATCAAGAAACACCATTACAGACATCCCCTGAATAACATGGACCAAATATCTGGTCATGCTGTGGCCCAGTCAAGTTGACACATAAAATTAACTATCAAGAGATTGATATTGCTTCCCTCAAAAGCTGCTGAATTTGTGTATCTCCAGGTCCTCACTGCGTTCTGTGGAATTTATTCCATCTTCACAAACAGGTTGCTGCTGCCACTTGGCCAGGCCTATGGACATGTACCCTGAGTGCTGGGCACCCTCCATTTCCTGCTCATTCTTTCTATCCCAGCACTCCTGAGGTGATGCTGCCCCTCAGGACGGGGGGGCTGTATCCAACATTCACAAAGCTGCAAGCTCACTAGAAGCCCAATGGCCCTCTGTTCCCTTCCAACCTCACAGCTTTCTAAGCTGTCTTTTTGCACATGATTTTGGGGAAATGTTCCTCTCTCCCTAGAGTTTATCTTAGTCTTTGGAGCTGGGATGAGCACCAGATTCTTTTCCTTGCTTTGACTTATAAATTCACCTCTTTCATTGTTTGTTACAAAGACCCTTCCAAATATTCTCCTTCAAGAGTCCCTTCCCTCTGCAAATCACTCAGGCACATAATTTGAAGGGAGGAAAACAGTATCATCTCTGGTCTCATGTGCAAATAGCTTAGATTCAACCATATTCATGTTTACTTATACATGCATATACAGAGTTACATACACGTGTATTTGAAAGTGTAAAATCATATTTACATCATTGGGGCTCAGAAATTGATACCCCAAAATATGGTGTTTTGACATGCTGAAATGAAGAAAAAGCCTCAAGGTCCCTCTGACCTTCTTTCCTCCACACCCCACTTCTCAATCCTCTGTCTCTCCCAAAGCACAGCAGGATGAAGTTATTCTCTGAAGTTCCTGTATCTGCCTGAAGTCCAGACCTACCAAAGAAGAAAACAATGACCTCCGGTCTCTTCTTTGAGTTTTCACCAACTGAACTCATACTGCAGTAATAAAGACTGGAGTCTGTCAAGATACCTGGATGGACTTTTATCACAAACCATTGTCTGCTCTGTGGTTCCAAAAGACTTTGTTTCAGGCCATTGTATATTCTTCAAGCCCATTGAATTCCCCTAAAAATCATTTACTGTCTTCCTAAAATCATTCACAGTTTCCTATCTCCCTTTCCCCTAAGAAGTAGGGTATTGGCAGGCGCGGTGACTCACGCCTGTAATCCCAGCACTTTGGGAGGCCGAGGCAGGTGGATCACAAGGTCAAGAGATCGAGACCATCCTGGTCAACATGGTGAAATCCCATCTCTACTAAAAATACAAAAAATTAGCTGGGCATGGTGTCGCATGCCTGTAATCCCAGCTACTCAGGAGGCTGAGGCAGGAGAATTGCCTGAACCCAGGAGGCGGAGGTTGCGGTGAGCCGAGATCGCCCCACTGCACTCCAGCCTGGGTAACAAGAGCGAAACTCCGTCTCAAAAAAAAAAAAAGTTTTTATTTTTCTTTTCTCATTTCTCTTTCCAGCTTTATTGAGGTACAATTGACAAATAAAATT
>NW_016107418.1:4672349-4673614 GCF_001604975.1 Cebus imitator
CCTGAAATATTAACTATTTCACACCTCCACTTTACAGATGAGAAAACCGATACTCATAAAAGTTACATACATACAGAAGTCACACGCTTAAATCCTAAAACTAGCCTCTGCTGTGACATAGCACAGTGTAAGGAAAGAATCGCTTAGAGCAAGTGGGTTTAAAACCATTCTACCTCTTAACAGCTGTGTGAAACTCGAGTTTCAGTTTTCTCATTCTGTAAAATATGTGTAAAGATGTATTCCATACATAGTTGTGAGGATCAGAGATAAAGCAGGTAAAATGGCTAGCACAACTTGACAAAGAGTAAGGACTCTATAAATGATAGTCAATGAGATCAACACTCAACCCACACAAATGTACTGAGGAACAACTAAGTGCAAAATGCTATCCAATATGCTCTTGGCACCCCCAAATTAATGAGACTGAATTCTAGCATGCTCAGAGTGCTGCCTGACTGATTGCAAGCCATATACTTCCCTTTAGGGCAAGCAGTTTCAAAGCTAATCATGCTCTCCTCTTTTATTCTCAGATCATACAGTTTAACAATTAGAAAACCATATTTACATAACTGGGTTTTTGAACTAGGATTTGGCAACCCTGGCAAACTTGACCCTTCTGCTGAATCTCAAAACCTTGTTCTATTGCCTTCTAGACAATGAGCTGTCAGTCTCTCCTCTATATTTCTCTCTCTCTCTCTCTCATAGGTAGTATTGGTTATCACTAATATCTATTCTCCCCTTTTTCCCATCTATCCTTTCCTCTTTTTGTGGGATGTTTACTGATCACCTGCTGTGTGCAAAATATCATGTGAGAAGGCAAACATAGTTTCTGGCTTTGTGAAGCTTCCATCTGAAAAATAAGGCAAGCATTAAATAAGCAATTACCATAAAGTAGGGGTGTATCACCTAAAGATGTTCCTGTTTCACAGAAGTGAAAAGTACCACTTTCTTATAAAGAGCTTAAGGGCTCTTATCCAAACTGAAGAAAAGTGACATAGGAAATCATTATCATGATAATAACCTGGTTGTTACCTCTACAATGGATGCATAATGGCAAAACCCAGCATTTCAAACCTCCTAAAATGCAATATAGAATTTCTCTTTGGGCTGTCTGCCTACTTTTTCCTTCACTGGGGGGGAAAAACCCATCAGAATGGGTTTTTTAAAAAACATACCTAACACAAAATAGAAAAACCTTCTAGAAGTGCATTAAAATATATGTCACACTCTGGGCACAGTAGCTCTCACCTGTAATCCCAGCACTT
>NW_016107418.1:4674804-4690706 GCF_001604975.1 Cebus imitator
AAAAAAAAAAAAAAAGATTAATAAGAGCTACCATGTGTTGAGTGTCTTATTTCTGTGCATTTTGCCATATACCAGGAATGAAGATCTTTTTAATGAAAGAGACAAGATCTTTGCCTTCAAGGAATGTATAGTATATTGGAAAAGCAACTTTGGAAATAGGTAACTGATGTAATGTGGAAAATATGACAGTTGTACTCACCGGGTGTAAAGGTAGCATGGTGAAAAAGCATTTGACCTCATCTAAATCAGTCATGGAAGAGTTCCTAGAGGAGATGAAATCTATGCAGTGTTATGAGATGACTAGGCTTGCCAGGGTGTAATGGGGAGAGGCATTCCAGGCCAAGAGACCGTGTGGACACCAGCAAGGAGGTCTGGACCAGCGTGGTGTGCAGGGGAGTCAGGGACGGGTGGGGTAGAGGCAGAGTGAGGAAGCAGCAAATTGTTGATCTTTGTTTCAGCATAAAGATAAAGGCAAAGAGTGATAGTTAAATTTAGAGCATGGATAGAAGCCAACCCCATAGCAAACAGGAAGCCATCATTTCCCCCCAGAGGCACTGTATTATCTATATTGTACACATTTTACGGAACAAAACTGCATTCCCAAATATATTTTTCATAAAATTTATTTCTCTCATCTGAGCCTCTAATGGCACCAGCAGCTACAGTTTTTCCAGATTCTAAATGAGATAAGGATTTTTCTGCCTGTTCACTCATCCTATGAATATTGATGTCAAGCACTGCACTGGGTGATAGGACGTGAAAGCCGATGAAATCACACTACCCTCAAGGAGCCCATGATCCAGCAGGAGGAGAAATAAGAACAGCAGCAATTCTCAGACTCTGGGCCACACGCTGCTAGACATATGCTCAAGGTGTTACCGGAGTGCAGAAGAGGAGTGTGTTAATTGGTTCGGGCTGCCATAACAAAGTCCCACAGCCTGGTGGCTTAAATGACAGACATTGATTTTTTATTCTCACAGTTCTGGAGGCTGAAAGTCTAAGACGAAGGTGTCTGCATGGTTGGCTTCTCCTGAGGCCTCTCTCCTCATCTTGTATATGGCCTTTCCTCTGTGAGCACACACCCCTCTGTGAGTGTCCCTTTGTGGGGCAGGTGTCCCTTTGTGTGTCCAAATTTCTTCTTATGAGGACACCATTCAGTTTGGACCAGGGCCCACCCTAACAGCCTCATTTTAGTTTAGTCATCTCTTGAAAGGCCTTATCTCCATATACAGTCTTATTCCGAGGTACTGGGGGTTGGGGCTTCAGCATATGAGTGTTGGAGGGGTCATCATTCAGCAACCCCCTGCAAGGGGTATTTGACAACTTGGGCCTGAGTGGGGTCAGGAAAGACCTCCAAGGAGACAGGCTTGAACTTGCTCCTGGAAGCAAGTGGAGAAACCGCTGAGGAGCTTTATGTGAGTGAGAAATGCGATGGAATCCGTGTTTCAGGGAAATCCCCTCCTCACAGGGACAACAGTGAGGAAGCTGCTACTGTTCAGGAAAGAGAGGACGGGGTTCTGAATGGAGACAGTGACAGGAGACAGGAGAGCTTTCAACGATGTTTAGGAAGAGAATAAGCCAGACTGTATCTCCTAGGGGTGTGTGTGTGTGTGTGTGTGTGTGTGTGTGTGTGTGTGTAAGAAGGAGTAGGAAAGGGGAGGAGTGAGATAAAATAATGCTTTTCTCAACTTTCTTGTCAATAGGTTCAGAATAACTGGAACAAGAGGCTGTCCTGATAGCTCTGTTAATTGTTTGACTCAGAATTAGTTACACTGATGTACAACACGGCACCAACAAAAGAATAAGTACTGTTAGTGTAATGGGCTGAATTTTGTTCCCCCAAAATGTATATGCTGAAGGCCTAAGCCCCTACCTTAAAATATGACTGTCTTTGGAGATAGGGCCTTTAAAGAGGTAATTAAAGTAAAAGGAGTTTGTCAAGGTGGGCTGTACTCCAAGATGACAGGTGTCCCTGTCAGAAAAGGAAATTTGGACACGTAAAGAGACACGATGGATGCGGCTTACAGAGGAGAGGCCATGTGAGGACACGGGGAGAATGCAGCCATCTATAAGCCAAGGAGAGAGGCCTCAGGAGAATCCAACCCTGCAGACACATTCATCCTAGACTTTCAGCCTCCAAAACCAGAAAAAATCAATGTCTGTCATTTGAGCCACCCAGGCTGTAGTTTTGTTATGGCAGTCTAAACAGACTAATACGATCAGTAAACAGATTTTCCAGATAACTGAAATCTATTCATTTAAGTGTAACAACTTTGAAAATATTTAGTTGTTTTGTAAAGGCATATATCTAAGCTGTATCTATAAATGGCAACACAGACTCCCCTCAGCATCCACAGGGGATTGGTTCCAGGACCTTTGGGGACACTGAAATCTGTGGATACTCAAATTCTTTAATGAAAATGGCATGGTTTCTGCCTATAACGACACACATTCTTCTGTAGACTTTAAATCGTCTCTAGACCTGGCGCAGTGGCTCACACCTATAATCCCAGCACTTTGGGAAGCCAAGGCACATTGATCACGTGAGGTCAGGAGTTCACGATCAGCCTTTCCAACATGGTGAAATCCTATCTCTACTAAAAATACAAAAAAAATTAGCTGAGTGTGATGGCACATGCCTGTAGTCTCAGCTACTCGGGAGGCTGAGGCATGAGAATTGCTTGAACCTGGGAAGATGGAGGCTGTAGTGAGCCAAGATCACACCACTGCACTCCAGCCTGGGTGACAGTATGAGACTCCGTCTCAAAAAATAAATAAATAAATCGTCTCTAGATTACCTGTAATACCTAATGCGATGTCAATGCTATGCAAATGGTTGTTACACTTTATTATTTACAGGATAATGACAAAAAAAGTCTGTACATGTTCAGTACAGACACAATGTTTTTTTTCTGAATATTTTTGATTTTGTAGTTGGTTGAATTCTGAAACGTAGAACCAGTGGATATGGAGGGCCAACTGTGTAATGAGCATGCTTGAACTCCTTGTTGATAGCGTCAGCTCTGTCTTGGCCTGTGTTTGTTTATTTACTAGAGACAGCTCTTGCTCTGTCGCCCAGGCTGGAGTGCAGTGGTGTCATCACACCTCACTTAGCTTCCAGCTTTCAGGCTCAAGTGATCCCCACATCTCAGCTTCCCGATTAGCTGGGACCACAGGCACGCGCTATGACACCTGGCTAAGTTTTAACATTTTTTTTTAGAGATGGGTTCTCACTGTGTTGTCCAGGCTGGTTTCACACTCCTGGGCTCAAGTGATCCTCCTGCCTTGGCCTCTAAAAGTGCTAGGATTACTGGCGTGAGCCACCATGCCATCAGAGGGCTCAGAACACTTTCCTGCCTCTCCCTGCGCAGTCCCTGGATGCTGTGCTTGTTGAGGACCTTCGTTGTTGTTGGTCTTTAGAGTTTATTTTGGTTTTGTCTTGGGTTCTTCCCACTCTGTCAGGCTGCCATTTCCTTCTGCTTTTTGTGTACCTGCCTCTAGAAGCCTTCTGCCTTCTTGCTAATGTGACTTTTAACTGCCTGTGAGTTGGACACCAGACAACCAATTTTTTTTTTTTTGAGACAGTCTTGTTCTGTCACCCAGGCCAGAGTACAGTGGCGCAATCTCAACTCACTGCAACCTCTGCCTCCCAAGTTCAAGTGATTCTCCTGCCTAAAACTCCCAAGTAGCTGGGACTACAGGAGCATGCCACTATGCCTGGCTAATTTTTGTATTTTTAGTAGAGATGTGGTTTTGCCACATCGACCAGGCCAGTCTCAAACTCTTAACTTCATGTGATCCACCCACCTTAGCCTCCCAAAGTGCTGGGATTATAGGCGGGAGCCGCCATGCCCAGCCTGGGTAAGCACATTTAATGGAATTCTGTATAAAGGAAGAGTAAATAGGCCCTGAAGGAAGGCCTGAAGAGCAATGTACATGGATTTCTGTGCACAGATTTAGTGACATTTCTTAACTCCTCAGAGAACATTTTAATTCCCTTCCTAGATTTTGGCAGCATGGCAGTTAGCTGTGATTGCCATCTAAATGACTTTTAGATAAGCGAGATGTTGCTTTTTTGGTCCAAATGATGGAGAGTCCTGTGAAACAGTTTCCCAGGGGTCCCGATTGTGGGTTCATTTATATTTCTCATGGGTGCTCCATCTGCCTCGGCAGAGAGGCTGTGGTTCAGCACGTGCTGGCCACTCTGCGGAGCCACTGTCAGGAACACTTCCTTTCTGCCTCCCAGACTGATGTTCTGCTGAATTTGTAACTCTCCTGGAAGATAGATGCAATTCATCTTTCTATGTCCCTATAAAGATCCAGAAAGATACGCTAATTTGTTAGAATTCATTCAGAACCATCACACAAATCAGGACCCATCGAATGGTGAGGCAATTTTCTCAATGTCAAAACAAAATCTCAAGGACCAAAATTGAAGTTGAGCAAATTGGCCCGGGAGACAGTTGCCTCTGACACTGGTTCTAACTGGGCTCTGGCTCCCAGGGGGTGGGGGCATGCTGACACCTAAGGGGAAGATGCTTAATCTCCCATGCTTTAATTTTAATCAATTGATTAACCTCCTGTTTAACCCTGAGCAAAGCTGCATTCAGGCCCTGAGTACTGTTACCTCCGGCCGGTGCTCTGATCAAGCTTGTTTTATGGACTTCCAGGCAGCAGTCTCTGTAGACCAAGGAAAGAATAAAGTCGACAGGCCACACTTTAAGCTGTCTACACTGCTACTTCCAGAACCACAAACCCTTCTATCCTCCATGACTTTCTTGTGGTACCTTGATTCAGACATGTACCTTACTCTGTCAGCAGACAGATGTTTAGAGAAAAGATATTTTATGGACAAATTGCAGCCTAGGTAAGCCAATTAACCATTTGAGGCAGTATTTTTACTCAAAGGCACAGAAACCAACAACAAAGTCTTAACAAATCCACTGAAAAGGAATTTTTAAAAAAAGAATGAAAGAACGAGACTTTACTCCAGTGAGCAGTTTGCAAACCAGGGCTATAGAGCCTTTAGTACAGAACAAAGGTTCTATCCATTAGAACAAAGAGAAGGATTATCCTTTTTAGAGAAACTTCCTACCCAGGTTCTCCCTTGGGCCCACTATGCAAATGATGGATGCAAGCTTGTTTAGTTCTGATTGGTTATGCCAGTGAAGGTCTATTGGTTAGCTCCAGGTGACAATATGGGGCTTTCCAGCAACCATCGATTCAGCCGGCATAAACAGGAACAGACAACTATGAAACTCCCAAAGTTACTTAATTGTGTGGTTTTTCCAGGAACCTCTGTAATCTCTTGTCAGCAAATGGGCTCTTGGGTCCATTTTGAATATAGGCCCAGTTAGCCACTCAGGATCCACTGAAGGGTTGGCTTTCAGGGTTCACAAGAGAAAGTCAATCATCCTTCCCATTCTTCTTTGTCACAGACCCCAGCAGCTCTCCCGAGGCCCTGCCTCCTCTCCCCTGCCGAAACACTGACCCACAGGACTATCACTGGGATTAATAGCAGGAGACTTGGCCATCTTGAGACAATTCATACGCTTTTATAGGCTTCTGGGGTCCTTAGGAATAATGTGAGGTGGTTGGACTCCTGAGGAGTCTGCTTTTCATCCACAATTTCTTTTTCGTTTTTTTTTTTTTTGAGATGGAGTCTAGCTTTGTTACTCAGGCTGGAGTGCAGTGGCATGATCTTGGCTCACTTCAACCTCTACCTCCTGGGTTCAAGTGATTCTCCTGCCTCAGCCTCCCTAGTAGCTGGGATTATAAGTGCCCACCACCACGCCCGATTAATGTTATATTTTTAGTACAGACCGGGTTCCACCATGTTCATCAGGCTGGTCTCAAACTCCTGACTTCAGGTGATCCACCTGCCTTAGCCTCCCAAGGTGCTGGGGTTATAGGCGTGAGCAACCATGTCCAGCCCATATTTATTTCATAAAAGTTAAACACCTACTGTATATCATGCACTGATCTAAGTACTATGAGTGGGGTTGCTAAGATGAGTCAGCCCGGGACCTTGCCTCCAAAGAGCTTGCTGTTTAGAATGTGGGGGGGGGGGGACATGAGAATTGTACATGCACACCTGCCCCACCAGATCGAAAATGGTAAGTGTTGTGGTAGATTCACAAGGGCCAACGGTTCTTTGCCTGGGGAGGTAGAGTGGAGTTCTCCTGCCCTTGAATCTAATTGGGTCCTGTGACTTGTCTGAATCAACAGAGTGAGTGGCAGTGAAGCCGTGTGACAGCTGAGGCAGCCCTCAAGAAATTTACATCGTCTCCTTTTGCAACTTGGAATGCACCATGTTAAAGTCTCGAAAAGAGTTTAACTTCTGTGAGACTGCCATGCTATGAGGAAGCCCAAGTTAGCCACATGGAGAAAGAGGCTGCGTGGAGGATCACTGAGTTGCCAGAGCTGTGGGAAGCCCTTGCGGCGTTCCAGCCCTGCCCAGCCCCTATCAGGCCCTGTCCACGTGGCTGTACCCATCATGCAGCTGACCTACCACCACATGAGCCCACAGAACCACAAGCAAATAGAAGCATTCCTAGTAAGCTGTTGTGGCTTGGGGTGAGTTGTTACACAGCTCTGGATAACCACCATAGGTGCCCTCGGGGAGACACAGAGCTCAGGGATGAGTGTCTAAAAGTAGTGCTCTTGGAAATATTGTATTCTCCAAAGAGAGACAAAAACCCTCGGTTGTCCATTCAATGCCCACTTTGAAGGTGCCAGAGTCCAAGCAGAACTGACAGAAATAAGGCCCATGCCTCAAGATGGCAATACTCTATAGTGTTTATTGTTACTCGGATACCTGGAGCAACTTTTCTACTTAAAAATGAATCCTGGGAAAACCAACCAACAAACAAACAAATTCTTGTCGCATTTATAGAAAGTACATAGTGAAGTATTTATAGTTCAAGGGGCAAAATATATGCAACTGACTCTGACCCTCAAATACTTAAAAAATAGTCTCTCTCTAATGTGGTATGTAATTATGTGTAATATATAATATAATCATTTATTGCACAAATAAAGCAAATGGTGCAAAATATTAATAGGTGAAACTGGGAGATGTGGCGGTTTGATGTATTATACTTATCCTTGCAATGTTCTGTAGGTTTGAAATTACATATTTCCGAATTACAAGTTACTAAAAGGTAAATCCGCATATATACAAATTTATCCTTGTAGCTAAATAGTTATGTTCACCTAGTGTTTACTTGTGGATGATAGTGACCTGGAGAAGCCATTCAACCTTTCTGAGCTACTGGGTTTCTGCTGGTAGAAAGGAAGCCACCACATTTCCTGGGGCCCTCTCGAGCACCCAATGGACAAGCTGACCCTAAATGTTATTAACTCAGGTTAGGAAACAGTGCTCAGGTGAGCTTTGTGTGTCATGCATGTTTATCTTGGCTCCCCAGTTAGCTGCAAAGCCCCAGCAGGAACTAGACTACTAGTAAAGTGGCAATCATTCATTTAAGCATTCATTCATTCCTGTACTCATTTAATTTCACCCAACATTTATTGGATTACTTCTCTCATCATCAGTCTAGCCTGTCTCTCTCATAGTAAATAGAATAAACATTAAATACAGTAAATATTAATGTATTAAATACATTAAATACATATTCAGGATGCTAAGTTTCATGGCCACTGTCTGAACCTCAACTTTGGCCTGCAGATTGGCCACTGGGAGGAAGGAAGAAGGGTATCCCAGATGGCTGCCAGACCCTGCCTGTCCCCACAAATGGAAAAGTAAACTCCATCTCTCACTCTTCAGACAGAAGAACACCGGCTTTTGTCTGGTAGAGCCACTGAACACTGCTGGGTTTTTTTTTTTTTTTTGAGATGGAGTCTCGCTCTGTCCCCAGGCCGGAATGCAGTGGCACAATCTCGGCTCACTGCAACCTCAACCTCCTGGATTCAAGTGATTCTCCTGCCTCAGCCTGCCAAGAAGCTAGAATTACAGGCATGTACCACTACTATGCCCAGCTTATTTTTGAATTTTTAGTAAAGACGGGGTTTCACCTGGTTGGTCAGGCTGGTCACAAACTCCTGACCTCTGGTGATTTGCCCATTTCCACCTCCCAAAGTGCTGGGATTATAGACGTGAGCCAATGTGCCTGGCCGAACTCTGCTGATTTAACTGAATGTTCTACATACGCCTAATCCCCACCCTCATCCTCATGGCTCATGATGGTTCTACAACATTTTAACCAGGCATAGCTGTAAAGTTTGGGGACCACGATTTGACCTGTGCTACATCCTAATTTGTGATTTAGCCAGCAGTGTTCCTGTTGAATATTTTCATTGTTAATAAGCGACTGCATGGTTCCCATTTCATATAATTTCCATGGGAAGAGTGCTTTTGTGAGCTCCTTGGTTCTGATCCATGCTGTCCTCTACAACCTTAATCTGGGATTTTTCAGCCTTGTTTTCTAAGTAGCAGAGACTTGTCTAGTGCAATCAGTGGCAGCCTTAATTGGAATCTCAGCCTCCTAACATCTCCCTGCTGGTTAGTGCTACTTTAAGAAAAAGGCTGCTCAAAGCAAGGCTGCAGGCTACCGTGTGTGTGTTTGAAGGAGGGTAAGAAAAGATGACATTCACGTGACGGAAAGAGGCTTAGAGTTGGGATTTCTTTTACTTTCAAGTGTTCCAAGTGTTGAAGCACCTTTAGTCCAGGCAGGAGACAATTCGACAGCTCTGTAACCTCACCTCCTGCTGCTCGCAGTCCCAGATACTTCCTCCTCCCTTCTCCTCTCCTCCTGCAGCTTTGGGCTGCTGCTCCTAGGGAGAAAGAAGAGGCCAAGAAGTGAAGAAGAAAAGGCATGAAGTCCTTGCCTATGCCTATGTCCTGAGGTTTTGCCTACGTTGTCTTCTAGGGTTCCTTTTGTACGGACATGGATGAACCTGGAAACCATCATTCTCAGGAAACTGACACAAGAACAGAAAATCAAACACCTCATATTCTCACTCATAGGTGGGTGTTGAACAATGAGAACGCATGGACACAGGGAGGGGAGCATCACACACTGGGGTCTGTCGGGGGGCTAGGGGAGGGATGGCGGGGAATGGGGAGGTTGGGGAGGGATGATATGGGGAGAAATGTCAGATACAGGTGACAGGGGGATGGAGGCAGCAAACCACATTATCATGTATGTACCTATGCAACAATCCTGCATAATCTGCACACCCAGAACCTAAAGTACAATTAAAAAAAAAACACACAAAAATAAAAAAATAAAAAAATAAAGAAAAGGCAGATTGGGGATAGGGTGAATGTAAAGAAGAAAAAGCTAATTGGTGCTCGCCTCCCTCATTCTGCCTAATAGTGAGAAAAATAGGTGCTATTCCTTTAATTTAACTCTAACCTCTCTGGCGAAGGGGGGAAAATATTTCACACAGCAAAGCTTTTCTTGGCATTTGCCATTTAAAGCAGAGATGGGGGCCATTATGTGGGGAAAACATTCTTGCTTTTTCCCTTCCAATCCTGGAGAAGAGAATTCATGTGAGTTAACAACAAAAAAGAAAAAATCAAGGAAAAAAAACCCTTCAATATATTGTGTTACTAGAGGCAGGCTCTAAGAAATTCTCTAAAACAAAGTGGATTGGAGGGGCTGATATACAATGAATCAGAAATACTGCCCAAAAGAAAAATGGACAAAAGAGAATACTGCGAAGATTACCTGCCTGAAAATCCTGTGCTCCTGCAACATGAATCACCCAGGGCACACCATCTGGTGAGCTGCGAAGGCAGCTTCAAGCAAATGCACCTGCTGTCATTTACATCTTAATTATTATATTTTATGGGACTTTAAATTTTATTGAAATACAAATTTGTTTACCCAAATTTCCCTTTGCCATATGGCTCAATAATTGGGCCTGTCTCATAAACTTCATGGAGTCAGGATGAAGCATGATCGTGTCCCATAATCACGTTATTCTAGGAATAACGAGGTCCCAGTCACCGAGAAGGCCCAGTTCTGTCTTGGGAACCGGCCTCGAGGACTTAAAACACCATGTGGAAATCTCTCCCCAGAAGTGCCCTCCACCACCACTCTCAAATCATGAATAATCTATACTGATCTTAAAATGGACAGAAATTGTAGCAAGATTGCTTCTCCCGGCTGGGCAGGAAAGGGTTCTCTCTTCTGAGGCCTGCTCATTCTTGACAAAGGAACATTTCATTTTGTCATCATAGAAGAAAACAATTTCACTTTCTTCTGAAATGGCATATTTTCTGTTGAAATAGAAAGATCCTTCTAGTCTGCAAGAAGGAGGAGGCTTTTTAATAAGCCCAGTGTTCCCTTTCTTCATTTAGAAATTCTCTCCTGGTGATCTTCAGAATTAGTCTGAGGACCCGAGGGGCTTGTGAAAGCGAAGAACACCGGGTGTTCTCCCTCACATTCTTATTTTATTTGTCCCAACCTGGTGCTGCCTGCGAAGAGAGGAGGGAAGGAAGTCCCAACAATTTTCACCAGGAAGATAATTGTTCCTCCACTGTGTTAACAGGGAGAGGGGAGCTATCAGATGCAGCTCTTGGGAGCTAAAAACCAAGCTCAGAACAAAGAGCAAAGGCTTCCTCGATTTACCCCAGACTGGAGCTGGGACAGCCATTCCCATTGCTGTAAGGGTTACCCCAAACTGGTCCCAGCAGCTGGAAAAGACTGGGCCCTTCAGGGAGCTCATGGCCCAGAGCCAAAGCAAGTGATGGGTTGAAGTGAGCCATCCTTGGCCAAGGATTAAGGAGCCGGAAGGTAAGAAGGTACAGCCAAATTGATCCTAATTCTGGCTGCGTAGAGGTGGCTCTGGGATGCAGACCTTTGCAGGGGGTGGCGGCGCCTCAGGAACTGGCCATGGCTGTGTGTGTGCCGACCCTGGCAGGAGCTGGGGGCTTGCTCCAACATTCCCAACCAAGCATGAAGTCCAAAGGCCCGCCTCTCTTTCTCTGCCTTTTTTATATTACTTCTAGAGATGATATGGATGATAATGGTGATGGACAAAGACGATGACAAAAGTCATCTTTGGTTATTCTGTCAACTATTCAGTCACCTCACTGTAAGGTAGACAGATTGGGGGATTATGCCTATTTCAGAATTTAAGAAACCAAAGTTCAGAAAGTTTAAATGATTTATTCCAATCTCACAGCAATAGAGTCAGGATTCAAATTATTTGGAGTGTATAACTCCACATCTTACGTTTTCATCCTAAAATCTCCCAAGAAAAACTTAGGGGCTGGCCTTTAAGAAATGTCTAGTCATAATGCTGAGAGTATGTTTAGCCTGCCGAGAGCAGGATTTTCAAGGTGAAGTCATATAACTCATAGTCTTCTGTTTATACTTTTTTATTTGACAAGTTCAAGGTTGCCTGGAAACAACTCGCAGAAGAAATGGAAAGCCCATATCACATTTTTTGAAAAATCCAAAAATCTAATTGAATTTATTACTCAGATGGGAATGTTGTTTTTAAAATTCTGTTTTTAGATAGCCTTCAGAAAGTTAGCTCCGCTTCACTTGAACTAATAAAACTTATTGGAAATGACTTCGTCAATCTGCAAGTGCCTCAGAGGTCTCCTTAATTTTTCTGTTCAGCAGACAGTGCCAGGAAGGAAACACGGGACATCATCCTTCCCTCGAGGTGCTTCTTATCTAGTTGGGATTGCCAGTGCAATCACTAAACAAGAGTTAGTAGATGAAAAGAGCCCAGGAAGAAGTGAGGTAGGGGGTGTGGACAGGCACACGCAGGGATGTGAGCACATACTGACCAGCACTTGATGGCTGGTGGGAAACTCAGGATGGGTGAGCGGCTGAATAGATGGATGGAAGAGCCAAGGTCATTGCAGACAAAGGAAATGCATGAGCTCATAAGCACCAGTGAGTGGGGTGGGGATGAAAGTGGAGGCTGAGGACAAGAAGTTTGGATTGGCCTGGGAGGTTCCCAAAGGAAAGTAGATAGTACGCTTTGAATGTCATACCAGGACAAATGATGGCGTGTCAAACAAAACAACTGGGGTTTTCACTGAGGCACAGTTCAGAGCCCTGGAAAGTTATCTGGAATGCTACATGATCAAATGGCTTGTGCTGGAGTGGACCACGAGGAGGCCATTGGACCAGAATGTCAGAGTAGTCAGTGAGCCAGACTAAGGAAAGAGCAATGAGAACAAAAAGGGGCGGGGAGATTAAGACACAGTGGCAACTGCTACCGTGTGTTACTGGCAAAGGCTGCTGCGAGGCCCTATTCAGAAAATCTCTGGGGTTCACTTGGGTTTGGGAAAACCTGAGACAGTCCTCAGACAGGAAAGGAGGTGAGGAACCAAAAAATAACCAGGGCAGAAGGAAACAGAGCTTTTTCAGACATGGATTCTGCCATTTTTGACACTTCATAGCCCCTCCTGCCTCTTTAACTTCAAGCACACCATCCATCCATCCCTTGAGCCCGTCAATGAACAAATATGTATTAAGCATCCAAGACAAGCCAGAAGCCATCCTGGCCTGTCTGAGCCACTTCATTAATTTATGTTTCCTCTGCTGCTCCTCCTCGGGTCCTGCCCTTCTCTTTCCAAGGCTGGCATCTGAGGCTTAATTCCTAGGACTTTTCTACTTTGTGTTGATCCTGGCATTCTTAGTACAGTTATTTGTGTGATTCTCATCACCATCGACTTGAAAGGAATTTTCAGGGCTAATTCTCAGGGCCACAAGGTTTGAGGATTGACCATAGCAGGCTGAGTATCCCCCCCAGCCTGGTGACCTGTCCCACTTCTGTTCCACCTGGTGGAAGGAATCACCCTTCTAAAGCAATCGCCTAGGCTGTTTCTCTTTGTAGCTGCCTCGATAGTTCGCAGTGGCCTCTCACAGTAGTTTGTAGTTTGTTATTAAAGGCTTTAGACTAGACGGGCACGGTGGCTTAAGCCTGTAATCCCAGCACTTTGGGAGGCCGAGGCGGGTGGATCACGAGGTCAAGAGATCGAGACCATCTTGGTCAACATGGTGAAACCCCGTCTCTACTAAAAATACAAAAAGTTAGCTGGGCATGGTGGCGCACGCCTGTAATCCCAGCTACTCGGGAGGCTGAGGCAGGAGAATTGCCTGAACCCAGGAGGTGGAGGTTGCGGTGAGCCGAGATTGCACCATTGCACTCCAGCCTGGGTAACAAGAGTGAAACTCTGTCTCAAAAAAAAAAAAAAAAAAGGCTTTAGACTATGTCAGCAGTTCTGCCTCTCGGGTGTTCTTCTGTACATGCACTTATCCTGATTCCATGGGTGGTTAACTTTCAACATCATCCATAGCTTCCATTTGGGGTTTACTTCCAAGGTGCCTGATCTGATGCCAGACGCTTTACTTTATCTGTAGGTATCAGCACAATGAAGGAAATGGCAGAGCAAGAATTTTAAGAATTTAAGAATTTTTTTTTTTTTTTTGTTATGGAGTCTCGCTCTGTTGCCTAGGCTGGAGTGCAGTGGCACAATCTCGGCTCACTGCACTCACTGCACCCTCACCTCCTTGGTTCAAGTGATTATTCTCTCTCAGCCTCCTGAGTAGCTGGGATTGCAGGCATGTACCACCATGCCTGGCTAATTTTTTTTTATTTTTAATAGAGGCGGGGTTTCAACATGTTGGCCAGGCTGGTCTCCAACTCCTGACCTCATGTGATCTGTCTGCCTTGACCTCCCAAAGTGCTGGGATTACAGGCATGAGCCACCACCCTTTTAAGGGTGCTCTTGTAACCAGGGGATGGGAGCAGGTTGCAGGGATGTTCTAAAGACATTCACTGTTCCCCAACTGGATGTGTTTGCCTGAGTCCCTGGGCATCACTCACCCAAGAATGGGGAGAGAGCCTTGGTGGCATGGTGAGCTTGTTCAAGTAAGTATTGGACCCAGAGAGTTTTGCAGAAAAGTGATTTATTAGGCAGAGAGAGAGAAAGTGAAATAGAGAGAGAGAGAGAGAGAGCTCCCATGCTGTTATGGGAGGGGATCCAGGGATGGAGTCCACACAGGTAAAGAGAGAGAGAGAGAGAGAGAGAGGGAGAGAGAGAGAAGGCTCCCACTCTGCCGTGGGAGGGGATCCCAGAGAGGGAAATCTGTATAGGTAAGGTAGTAGGGGGAATTTAACCCTGGAGTTGCTTCCACCCCAGCTAAGTTCTCGTCTAGTGAAAGGAGTTCTTCCAACCTTCCACTGAACTGATTGATCTTTGACTCTGATACTGGATTGGCTGCCTGGCTTGCAATAGAGACCCTCCTTCCAAGGCTTTTGGCGGGCTCTCTAAACAAAGGAAGCTCACCTGGGCTGTCTACCCTTCCAGTGTGCATGAAAGTTAGACAAAGAACTCTAGTTCCCAGATGGGGACATGAATGAAGGCAAGTTGGGCATGTCGCTGGGAAATTTCTGCCTTTGAAACCACGTCCCTTGTGGACCTGGGAAGAGAAGTTAACACAGTCCTTCACTCTCCTCTCACTTACCTCTAAGTCATCAGTTACACCAGTTTTCAGCCAAGAATATCCTTGAAACTCTTGAACCAAATGTTCATGCCACTGCTCACATTTCATTTCTTCCTTGACGTCTTCCTACGAGGAAGCAATGTCAGCGAATCAGAAAATGACCTGGAATCAGAACTTTTTTGAATTGGAAGGAACCTTAAAGAGCATCTCTTTTCACCCATTCTTTTCACAGATGAGGAAACTGAAGCCTCCAAAATTAATTTGCTTTTTACTAAGGCCACTGGCTATTGGGTGATGAAAGGGGCACTAGACCCCCATACCCCTGCCTCTGTCCCTGGAGAGAAGCAGATGTCCACCTCTCATCAGAGGCAGTCGGGGGCTGGGGTGGACACTGTGAGATCTACCCATTCTTCCTACCTCCCTGATTGCTTGGCATTATTTATGTCTGATTTCCCAGATAGTGCTTGTTGGTTGTGATAATATATTTTAAATGAGATTTTTCTGCCCAACTGCAATTCTGGCTGACCTTTCTGCAATTTCCCTTCTCCAGATCCCAGAAAATGTTTGAAGGGAAATTTACAATTAAGTTGATGTCTTTTAAAGGTTAGAACCTTGATTTTAGTTCCAAATCATTGCCATTTTATCTCGGCTTTGAAAATTTTCCAGATTTTCCATTTTAGGAATACACTGCTGTCAAAACTATGTAAAGAACCTAGAAATTGGTGTTAGAATTAGTCTGTATAACAACTAATGGAAATACTGTGCTATGTTTACACCAAGATATCTGCAAGGATGAGCGAGGACAACGCCCTAAACAGGGATTTTTTTCCCCGTCTTCTCTGTAATTTAAGGTTGCATGATTAAATACTAAACAACTCACAGCTGCAAAAAGGAAGTTGAAGACAGTCTGTAATTTTGCATGAAACACAATTCCAGAAAGGTTTGTGATTTTCGATAACAGCATTGTGACTCTGATTCTTTCCTTCTATTGTGCTCTCCCTTTAACACAAGTCATAAAGGAGTCTGTTTTGAAGTATCAGAACCTCCAATGCAAGAACCAAAGAAGAATTTTTTCCTTGTCCGCAGGCTGCAATTTTGCCATTTTAGATGCCTAAGACATTATCACCAAATGCTTCAGCGACAGTCTTAAATTAAGCCAAGGTGACAAGGAGATATTTTTGATGGTCTTTTGTTATCAGTAAATGTGATCGTATAATCAAAAAATTATGTGGGCAGAGAAGTGGCCTGAAATGTATCAGGGCACAAAAGAATTTGGCATTTAAAAAATACCCAAACAGGCCAGGTGCAGCAGAGTGGCTCATGCCTATAAGCCACTCATGCCTATAAGTGATCCTGCTACCTCCGCCTCCCAGCACTTTGGGAGGCGGAGGTAGCAGGATCACTTGAGGTCAGGAATTTGAGACCAGCCTGGTCAACATGGTGAAACACCGTCTCTAATAA